>NC_068384.1:4547157-4569058 GCF_023724105.1 Carassius gibelio
TTATTGATAATGCCAGTTACCCTGAGGTTAAGTGAGATGTCCTTATGGAAAAAAAACTTATGGTCCATTAGAGAAAAATTTAGGCTTTTAGCACAGAGAAAGTTGGTAGTCGCGGTGGGTAAAGATCTGGTTTAGGAATGGGTGATTCATGGAGAATAACTGTGAACCCTGATCACCATCATTCCCCTTGAGCAAAAACCCACAGTTCCCTCCTACAGTATTGTTCTGTGGGATTTTTTTTTCAACTTTTTATTTATAGTTAAAGATTTAAACAAACCCATAAGTTTTAGCAAGTGGTTCCAGTCCTTGAATTTGATTGGTCTGGCAGTGTTCCAGAAGTGATGATGTAGTCCAACAGCGACTTTTATCTTTTCATATCATCGTTAAGCTAGTAGATGCTGAGTGATTGAATCATTCATTCAACCGATTTGTTCAACAACACTGATTCTTTCTGGAATAACAACCTTATTTATAGAACAACCTAAATTCCTGGTTCTGCAAGGGCAAGGAAATTACCAACAGTCAACAAAGTCAACATCTTTATGAAGCTTTACATTTATCCCTCATTTTTTATTTGATTGTCATTCACAATGTTTCAAGTTCTTTCCTCATTTAAAGCTGCAGTCGGTAACTTTTGACGCTCTAGCGGTTAATAAACAGAACTGCTTGCGTCTTGCGGAAGAACATCGTAGCCGGAACTACTTCTCTCTGTTTATGTCTATGAAGAATCACAAAAGTACTGGGTTACTCCGCCGCGGTACCCCCGAAACAATCTAAAATAGTCTGAATATAAACACTTATTATAGGTGCACACTAGTGATTCAGGACAAGCTAAAAACACGGTTTGGAAAATGGATTCATGGTGTACTCGCTTATTATATACATTTTTCTACATTTTGAACACAAACAAAGTTACGGACCGCAGCTTTGATAGGTTGTTTCTTAACAGGAGCGATGCATTTCTGCAAATGGCAATAGGACCAGTGGGAGGAGCCAGAGGAGCTTGATTTTTTCACAGATTATCTGTCTCATATTCTACTGTCAGGACTTAATGACAGGTTTAACAAATATGTAAAAAATATATTTTTACAAAAGTTACCTACTGCAGCTTTAAGCCACTAAACAGTCTTGCACTTTTGTTTTATAGTCTGATTTTTTTTGCTTCAGATCAAAGTTTGTATTTTCGCCTCTGGTTGGTTCATCACTGGTTCATAACTCTATCAAAGACTTAAAAAAGAAATCCCAATTTGAAAAATGAAAGGGACTTCATTTTCCTATCTTCATATGGCAGAAATTGTAAAATCAGTATGTGGTTCCAAATTCAGCAGATCTTTAACTGTGACTCATTGAACTATTTATTTGATTCATTTGTTTAAAAGCACTGCTTGATTCAGTATCACCACTACTGTGTGTTGCTTGGAAAGATTCAATGGTTAATTTTACTTCAACATTATTAGGAACTGTTTTCATTGACAAAATAAAAATAGAGTTTAGAAGTTTCTCTGCTCAAGATGCTGTGGATGTTTTATCTCCAAACTTTTGTTTTTCCTTCCTTTTCCTCCGTGAAGAGGTGCATTGGAATGCACAAACGGATTTTTAGGTACTGAGACCAAATTTTTCCCGGCCTTTTATCTCTTCAGCCTTCTTTAGCTGGAGGCAGGATTGAGGAGTGAATATGGGTCTTTCTCTCCTCTGCTGAGCATCATGCTTGTTCATTGAGCCTCTTATACAGACTGATCCAGTGATGCTTTGGTTTAGAAGTTTCATGAATTGGATGATCTTAGGGATGCACGATAATATCGGCACAACATCGGTATCGGCCGATAAAAGCTTAAAATGACCATTATCGGTATCGGCCGATATGAATATTTCTGCCGATGAGCCAAACCGATATTCTCCAAGTGAAATAATTGACCTGTTTTTCAGATGTGAATGTCTGTCTACATTTGTAAAATAATAAATTTATGGTAGAATCAGTACAGAAGAGATACATGGATTTCTCTTCAGTAAAATTAAAGTTTAAATATATCAGTATATATTTGTAAATATATCAGTATATATTTGTATATATATCGATATCGGTATCGGCATCGGCCAAAATTATTTAGAAAATATCGGCATATCGAATATCGGCCAAAATCCAATATCGTGCATCCCTAGATGATCTACCTGCTGCTAAGCGTAACATGTTTGGTACAGATGTCCTGAAACAAAAATACACACTAACGTAGCTCGCCTGTTTGTAGCTGAGGCCCAAATCAGGATAAGGAATGTGACCTAATGACCTTTAGAAGCAGAGGGAGGGAAAGCGTGAAGAGTGGTGCCTGTTCATTCTGCACATACATGCACGTTTATTCCCACTTTTGCATGGCTGGAAGTTTGTAGAATTCTTTGTAGAATTCTTCTTTTGTAAAAGTTTAAATTGAGACTGATTACCTGTAATGTTAAAACATCAGTGTGGATGTTATGATAAGATTAGATAAAGAACACGATGATCATTGACTTGATGGTTATGATAACAAAATGAGTTAGGTGAGATTGTATCACAGCAGACAGAAAGTCATGCAGATTTGATACAATATGAGAGCGAGTCAACGATGACTGAATTTTTATTTTTGGGCGAGCTATCCCCAAATTGAATTCTCAAATATATTTCAGTTTAGTATCAAGCTTATCTCAGGGCAAGTCCTGAGGAGAGAAAAACAAAAATAAGTGAAATTATTATTAACAAGATGAGTATAGGGCTATAATATAAATGTGTACAGCACAGCCCAGATAATTTTGATGAGAAATGTTCCAGATCATTCTGAAATCTCTTACATTTGATTTCAGACTTTAAAAAAAAATGTTCTCCAATAAATCTAAATTCCATCTAAGAGAATCATTTGTGATATTAAATTGTAATTTTCTTTTCCTTTGGTTGTAAAGCTTTTTTATAGACCAATCTCAGTACCACTATCCTGTTTAACAGATAAAGGTGTTACCCAACACTGACACCTCAGACTCCAGAGCATGACCTGGTTCCTCCCTGAGGGCACAATTATGCAGTTACACACCCAGCTGAGCTCAAAAATCTGACCCTGTTTCTGCCCGCACTGAAACTCCATCCACTCTCACCTTACAGAACTTACAGGAAAAGACACTAGGAGAGAGGGGACAAAAAAAATAAGGGACAGTTCAGAGAAAGAAGACAGAAAAGAGATTCCCAGGATCCAAATTCAGTGTTGCGTAATCCCAATATGAAACGTGATCCTGCCTCTGAGAGCTGACAAGGAGCAGAGGAGCATCTTAACTGGGTCAGGCTGAGTGAATCATATTCTCCAGTCACACGGAGGAGCTGCGCAGGGTCACCCCGGAGAAAATTCTCTCTCATCCTTAACATCCTAATTGCGTCCAGGGACAGAACAAAAATGGAGCTTGAGATTGAGAAAGGAAAAGGTTGATAGGTTCTTTTTAGTCAGTCAAAAACATATTACTTGAACTGCATGATCTGATTCCTGAACAAACAAGTTCTATGAGTCAGTTCTTCTTACTAAATCAAGATTATAGAATGCAAACACTGTAGTCTGATTCCTGAAGAAAATGACTCTTATTAGTGAATCAAAACATACAGTAGGAACAGGGTAGTTTGAATCATAAAAAAATGACTCTTATGAACAGGATCTTTTTAGTGAATCAAAACATATAGTGCAACAATGTAGCTTATACCCCAAACAAACAACTCTTATGAACTTTTTTTTAGTGAACATGAACACTGTAATCTGAATCATAAATGAATGAATCAAACCAGTTAGTTAAATCAGTACCATCACTAACAGGTTATCATGACAGTGAGTAGTTAAAGATGCATAGTTTCAGTCAAACACTTTTAAATTGATTTATTCATGAAGTTCTCACAAGTCTTCTGAATTCATATAATTAGGGTTTTAAAGCTTCTCATCTACAATAATATCATAAGTGTTGTTTTAATGACATGCGAGCTGACATTAAAGAGCCAGTAAGATGAAAATTCTAAGCTTCCTATCACTGTTTATAAGTCCTGTACAATAGGTTTAAATCCATCCAAGGTTAAAAAACATTGTCATTTTGTCAAAATATCATTTTAAAATTACCTCAATTCTCAGAGATCCCCAAACAGTTCGCGCAAAGCTGTTCAAAAGATTCAGTTTCCTTAAACCCCACCTTTCGGTAGCATACTGTGTTCTGATTGGTCAACTGACATCGTCAGGTTTGATTGGTTGTTCCGCACACAACTTCATGGTAAACAATGAGTTAGCATCTTTTTGGGATTCATCTCATCGCGAAGCAAACAGTAAAATAAAAAACTTGAACAGTCTCGCTGCTTTTTCTTCTGTGTGGGCGTATTCAAGCCGCACGCTTCAGTTTGAATCTGAATAGCGCGTTTAGCGCGGGGGCGTGGTCACATTAGATATAATGAAGGGAGACGTGAAAAATGGACATCGCGTTGTTTTCCTATGGATTACGTTGTTTTCCTATGGATTACTTTATCACAGAATATCTGTTAGCAGCACTTATTTAGTTTTAAAGAAGATATGTCAAGCTTTCTATAGATATCTCTCTCATTTCTCTTCGTTGAGTATTCATGGAGTTACACTTCCTTTTAATGACGTGTTTGTAAATGAAGATCAGCGCAGAGAAAGGCTGCAGACAGCACACATACTGATAAGACGCTCGGGAGAAAACAAACACATAACTTCATAATCATACTTCGCGTTGGGATTCGGAGATGCTCGTTGGTCTAAATAAAGTTGCTAATGAACCCTCTTTTATGGCCAAACGCTTTTGAAAATACTCACCGAGATTAGAAAAGCAGTCATCAGTGAAGGGATTTGTTGTACTGCTCTGGTATTGTGGTAAAAATGAATTTTAGCCATTGGTTCTTCTGATCTTCATTCTTTGGCAGTGAAAATAAAACAAACTTGCCTTTACAATTAAAAACACACTGTCTCCTCGACATGATGCTCTCACACCAACCAGAGCGTCTGTGTGGGGGGTGGGGCAGGTCAGAGTTCTGTTTCTCCCAAGACGGTAGGCAAAGATTATTATGCAAAGTGTTCCTAGTGACGTACATGGAGATGGGCAAAATATTTGAAATCTATAATGACTCGTTTCAGCGATTCAGAGTCGACTCCTTACTTTAGAAGCCAATAACTTTATAAATCGTTTACTTTTTGGTTTAATTACTTTGCACATTGTTTACACTGATGGACAGCTACATCATACACTGTAATACAGGTAATTTTTGATTTCCCATCTGTGTGGCTCTTTAAAGAATATGTCACTTTTAGTATGTAACTCTTTTCCAATAACATTATTTATGTAATTGTTATTGCAGTGCCAATGCATTCATGCCACCTTTGAGCTGCATTAAACAGTCTGTGTGAATACATCTAAATGCCACTTCAGATGTGCCACATATGCAATGCAAAGATGGATTTTGTTGATACTGATTTCAGTTGATTAGTAACATCTTTTGTGAATCAAATTGAATTAAAGGAAAACACCACCATTTTTCCATATTCCACTATGTTCTTCCCTCAACTTAGATGAGTTGATGCGTACCTCTGCCATCTCAGTGTGCACTCAATCACTGTAGCGCGTGGCGCCACTATGCTAGCGTTTAGCTTAGCACCGTTCATTCCTTGGGATACAAACAGGGATGAATTTAGAAGCCACCAAACTGTTTGGATCCTGTTTCATCATCTTAAACACGATAACGCACTCCCCTACATATGATAACTTTATACCAGACTAAAATGTATCATCTTGTTCATTAATAATATGAATGTATGCATACGCAAGTCTTGTATGATTACATTAGACATAGGCCTGTCACAATAACAAATTTTGTTTTGTTTTGATAAATTGTCCAAAAAATTATCACGACAAACTATTGTCAGACTAGTTTCAACTAATATAATGGCATAATAACGCGGGTACACCTTTTCAAAGATCAATAAACTTTTATTTTATTTTATGGCAGATTCAGAGCAAGAAACACCAACATGTTGACTTTTTGTGTGGTTTAAAATCAATTAACTTTGTATGTTCTATTAAATGTATATGCCAGTTAAGGACGCTCATTGACCGTTTAACTGTTAACCGAAAGTAAACATTTTGACCGATGAAGGGGCCAATCACATATCATTTCTTTTGGCGTTGAAGTTCGTTATTTCAAATGCGGTATGCGCGATCATAATGGAAGAGACGCGGTCGCAACATGCTCATTTTTTTTAGGTTTGTCCGCACCGCATCTAGTTTTTTGTTTTTTGTAATAATGACAAAAGCGCACCGAGGGTCATGTGACAAGAACCTGAAAGGCGCTTCCCAAAGCTGGTCACTCTAGCGAGACTTTATCTCTTTATTCACAGAACATCTGTGCCATCGAAGAGGGTTTTTTCTACCAGCCGCGTTCCAGACCCCACATCATGATATGTAAAAATGTTTTAATAATGCTCAGTCCTTTCAAACCAGGGGGATTCTGAATGGCTGTGAATTTTTTTGTTGTTCATCAGATGGGAAAAATTGTTCAGAAAGTAATTCCTATTATATTGTTCCTCTGTATTGTTTCCATCATAGCTGTGGTGTGAACTATTCTACTCCTTTAAATTTAGATATTTTTTTCAAAACTTTATGATTCATTCTAACTTTGTGGCCCTAGACTGAGTAACTCTACTAGCGATCAGGCCAGAAACCTCTCAACTACAGCAATAGTCGTAGACCAGACGCAAATAAAGGCCAGTCAGTTGGTTTATTATTCTGCCAAACTCCTGTAATATGTCCTCGATTTCCTGTCTGTGCCTCGTCTGGATGTTATCTCTTCAGCTGCATTGTGACCGAGGTTGTTGAGATATTTTTAAAGAGGTGATGTCATCTGACTGTAAACACTGATCAGAGTCACAGACGTGAGTCAACGTCGGGGAGATGGAAATCCTGAGCTCTCTGAGGTGAGATGGAGTTACTTTGCAGGCAAAAGAAAGTGGCATTTAGTTTGTTTCTCATACTCTAGGAATGTGTGTTTGCAAGCCTGAGCGTGTGTTTTGTGTGTGTGTTTCAGCTGATCAGGGCTGAGGGAAGGGATGGAATGAAAGAATAAAGGAATGATGGGGGAGATGGAGAGGAAAAAGTGACGGTTTTCTTGGTTTCCCTGCTTCCTCTGTGTTATTATGTGCCATTAGCTGGATTATAGGCCCATGCCAGACTGTGTCCACATCTGGGACTGTAAACCTGCCAGATGCAAGAACAGATTTCTAAAAAGAATTAAATCTGTCTTCTGGTGGTGTGTGTGGCAGGGTGCTGTTGTAACTGCTTCTTTGCTGTTGTTACTGATTGTGTGCTGTTTAGCGTACACTATTTGATGCTATTATAATTTCTAAATTACCTTTTAATGTGTAGTTGTAAAATGTAAGGCTGATTCCAGACTGTGGCACTATCATAGTCTTGTTGATATGAGCTTACTGAGTTGCCTTCACTCAGCAAAACCGACTCAGCCAATTGTGTGAGTTTGGGGTGGGACTATCTGTTGTATCAACTAATGGTTAATAAGTATTCAGGAAACCTGTTTGAATATAATCATCATGTTTGCAGAAACTACACACCACACATTAAAATTTTACTGCAAACTTGCATTGTTTAAATGCGTTTGTATGCTGAATGTCACTGTGCATATCCAATGTTTCTTTTAATGTATTTCGGGAGTATCAGGAAGTCAAATCTGTAAATATCTTGTGGTTAATATGTCATCAGTGTTCGAATTCGGTTAGAGTTGAACTCTCTAGTTCCAGTAAAGGCCCATAGTCATCTCTAAATTTTGACCAAAGTTGAATTGTCATCAGTTGAATCTATACATAATAATTTGAGTTGAGTTGAAAAGGGAATAGACGAGGAGGTGGTCTAGGGAATACCCCTCATCACTGGAACCTCAACCGTGCCATGAAAGGACTCTCTGTGTCTTTCCTGATTGACACTCTCTGTGACGTGTTCACAACAACATGACCCGTGAAGGTTGGGGGTGCGGTGTCTTCATGTGACACCCTCTCCCCACTCCCCTCGGCTCTGAAATTGTATGAATCTTCTCAACTTTTCTCTCAGGGGATTTAGCCCTTATTGCGTCCCCCTCAACCCCACAGAATTCCAGACTCCAGCCATCCTCAGGAATGAGGAGAGTAGAAAGAAAAGAGAGAATGATTTGAGAGCCTGAGGGGTAAAGAGAGAGGAGGGGGACAATAGAAGAGCGAGGGTTTTTGGACCCCAGAGGCTTTGGCGTGTTAAGCTGTAGTGTTAATGATTTTAGATGTGCGTTAATTACAGGCCGTGGCATAGATGCAGAGGAAAGCAATGAGAAAGACTGCAGGATGCTTCAGCAGCCCATGAAGGTTAAGCGTCTGCCCATGTAAGTCTTAAAGACAAGTCGCAATGGAATAATAGTTAATTTAGTCATTTCAGTTAGTGAGGCTGATGGTCTTATTATTATTTTTTCCTTCATTGGAATAATTATGCATGTTGCATGTTTTTTTTTCCTCAAAAAAATATTTTTTTTAGCAAGACGTCTTTTTTTTTTTTTTTTATAAGTCCCATTTCAGTCTTATTTTTAAGTCTTTAGACCACGTAAAGTAACTTTATCAAGTAAAGTTCATATACTTTTTACATTGAATACACTGTATAAACAGTACCTCACATTGTGGAGACTGTTGGCTGTGAATCGTTTCATGTTAACTTTCAAGGGAACAAGTTTGTTGTGGGTGGTGTCTTTACGTGTGTGTTTAGCAGTGGAAGTGAAAGCATTTATTGCCCAATAAAAAAACCCCGACCTCTATTCTCAAGTCTTCCTCTCTCCTGGAGACCAGAGGATGTCTCACTTCTACAATTTCTCACATCGGAATCGGCGATTTTTATATAACGAATAGAATTGAATTTATTATGAATAAAAAATAACCGTAAAAGTTTAGGAACATTCTGCCATAGTTAAAAAAACAATATGGACCTGATGGTACTACCACAGTGCTTTTTTGTAGCTTAAGGTTTCTGTCTGTAATCATTGTAGCTGTTGTTTTTCCTGTGCTACTTCAGAGCAGCAGATGAATGATCTTAGTTGCTCCGGGATTGACCCCTGGGGGGACACGTTATTGCTTTTGTAGAGGAAAATGGCACCAGTCAGCTGACATTACATTATCATTACTGTGCTGATCTTTCCCCTGACCTGAACTTTTTTTTTTTTTTTTTTTTTTTTCATGTGCAATTCTGAGAGGGTTTCTTTCAGTGTGACAAGCAATATTGATCTTGTTTTGAGGACAGAAGTGCAGTCTTTCTACATTAAGCTAAACGATACAGTGCAACATGTATTGACTTCTGTGCAGGTCTATTGTGCAAGTGTTTTATGCGTCAAAGGTTGCAGCATGCACCCTGATTTTCTGTATTATGCAAAAGTAGAATTGGTTAATTTCAAACTGGGGTGCATGATATATATCGGCCGATGATTAAAGCGCATCGCGTCAGTAAAGCCTGTTATCTAATCAGCGGTAAATACCATCGGGTGCGTGATTTCACGTAGAGCGGCTGTTACTACACAGAGCCGTTGTTAACCGACAAGCTGCGCAAATACAAGCTGATAATGAACGTGATGATGCGCATTAATCACCTGCCGATATATATCGTGCACCCCTATTTCAAACCATAAGTTGAAAATGGTACACTTTGAAGAGGAGGAGTTTGTGATGGTTCTTTGAACACAGGGTTAAAACCACATTCATATTTAAATGTGTGAATCTAAATATTAAAAATATTATTTTACAAATGCAATGAGCATTCTAAGTGTACATTTGAATTAAAAATTGAAGTGTCATTTACAGTTATATTGCTGTAATTGTTTTCAAGTTATGGCCAATAACCAATAAATAGCAATAAATCAAATTTAATGTTTTTTTATTAAGTATAATTTATTATTGTAATAGATGTTAAATGTTATCTAATAAAAACAAACAAAACTAATGCAAATATTAATGATTTAAGTAATTGTCAAACAGTTGTTTCATAAATTGCTATGTTGAATTTAGTTTTGAATTGAATTTAAGCATCACAATATTATAATGTACTGTGTAGCACATGCATATGTATTCATTTTGAAATCTGTTTCAATGAGTAAAAATATTAGGTCCAGAAAAACATCATCATCAAAAAGTGCCCAGAGTTCTCTATGGAGATAAAATAAAATGTTATTTGACTATTTTGTACTTTATTATAATTTTTAAATGTATTTTATAAAATATTTTATTTCAGTTTTTAATCAGAGGCACACAGATGTATTGATGTTAAGTTTCATAGATTGCAGCAAGACAAAGTTTGCTGTTTTTGTACATTTTTTGTAAATTTTATTTTTATTTGTATTTTCTCTCTCAGTCTCACAGTCTCCCAGCTGTGGTGGAGAGACTGTCGCCCCATAACTGCATTTTATATACAGATTACATCATCCCTACACGGATTACATCATCATATAAACATTGGTGACCTCATAATTATTTCATCCTGTTCCATAACCCACCAGTAGCCTTTCAGTGAGACGTGTGTGTTCAGTGTGTATTTGCTTTGTGTGTGTCTGGATGGTGTTGCAGATGAGGATCTGCTTTAGTCTTAATCATTAGCCATCCATTGCTGATTTAAATTGAGGTTAATTGCTCATTTGAGGAGGGGTCTGGCACATAGTGATTGTGTCATCATACAATCAGATGTTATTTTAACAAAGTGGGTATCTCTCTCAGGTTGTTGCAGGGAGGGCTCCATGAATGTTCGTCACCATGATGATGATGGACCAAATGCTGGACCTCCCGCCTCCATTGAGCAACGAGGTTCCCATGATGCACCACATGATCAATGGCGATGCACCACAGCAGGTGAGCTCGTAAAGTCAGACCTCGTTTATCCCCCTTGATTATTTTTCTTTTATAAGTTTATCTAATATATTGTCAGTTGAGAGATTTGATCTCTCAATAAGCTCTTGTTTTAAAAGCTGGAAATATACCTTCAAGCCACAAGGAAGACTAGCGGCCTCGAATTGCCACTTGTTTGACTTAATTATTATGTGTGAATTATTATTATTTTTTTTTTTTTTTTTATTAATACAGGTGATCCTGGTCCAGGTGAACCCAGGTGAGACGTTCACCATCCGCACAGAAGATGGGGCTTTGCAATGCATCCAAGGTTTGTCCAGTGAAGATCTTCATACTGCTCTTGCTACATGTGACAATTCAAATCCGTGCGTCAATCAAACCCGTTTTGAAAGAAATCAAGGTGTTTTCTCTAGAGTTTATGATGCCATTTTTCAAGTCAATTTTACTTTCAGTTTGTTTGTTTGGCATAAAGACTGTTTTTTTAGCTCAAGCACACTCAGAATCATAGCCTGCAGTATGATTTGCATGTTTGGCATTTGGTATGAATCCAGAAACCAAGACATCTGCAATCTGGCTTAATTTATGAAAGTATAATTAACCTGTTATTGCGTTATTTTTGCTTGTCTTTGCTCAGTTAATTATACATAAAACCAAAGTTTAGTAATTATACAATAATTCTTTTTTTTCATATTTCTATTAAGTTATAATGTTAATAATAATATTTTTTTTGTTATATTGGGTTACTCCTGATTTTAAGATGTCCATATTCCAGCATAGTTATGTATTTAAATAATGAGTAATATTAATTAACAACATGCTTAATATCGGTTTAGGATAAGAAATAGGCTTCGGGTTTAGTTGCATGTAATTATGCAAAAAAAAAAAAAAAAAAACTATATTTACTACAGTAAGTACATTTAACAAGTACTTATTGATATACACGTATATTCACACAATTTACCCAGACTGTGCTGCCCTACAAACAAGAACAGCAAACCATGAGTTTTTTTTTAATTGCATTTAAACTCACAATTGCATTTTTCATCAGCTAAATCACAGTTAGACCCCCCCACCCCACCCCACCCAAAATTGCCTTAAAATGTTCTACACAATAATTATTTGCAAACCTCTAAGGGTTCAAGGCCATGTGACGGTGCTACAAAACCATTTCCAAACCTCTTGTGTGTTTGGCCAGTGAAGAGGCATTCGGTCAGTGAATCCCTACACTAAATTACATCTGACCTCATAATGTCTTTTTAACTTTATAAAGGCCACCGAATTCCCTCAGTAAGAGTCTTGCAAGTGTATGTAAGAGATTAAAAGTGGAGAGTCACAGTAGCCTAGACCACAGGATACTGGATCTGACCGTCTGAGTGCTCACATCACTGTTTACACGGCTAATAGGAGCTGCAATGTCGGTTTAATTCAGTTTGTCCAATGAGAAAAGCAGAATCAGCAGCAGAGGACCTGCTGTTTGGTTTATGGTAGAGACAGAGCTGGCAGCAGGCCGACAGAGAGAATGTAGACGGAGAAAGAGTGTCTGTACCTCACAGGTGTGGAGAAGATGCAGTCGAAGGTCATGGTAATGTTCTGGCATGTTCAGGATAAGAACTTTGTTTAATTTTCTTATGTTTGTTCGATCTTTGCCAGCTGCACTGGATAAGCCTAGTCTCCTGTTATTCTTTGATGTTGACTTAGAATTTTTGCAAACAATTTGCTGATAAATGTTTTCCCAGGGCTGGGCAGTGTGCTGTTGGCTTATCTTTTTTAAAACAGTTCTGTACCGAGGTACTACGTACCATGTCTGTAATTCAGATCGCCTTTAGCATTTGAGATAGTTAAAATGCTTAAGTGGTAAATGAAGCTCTATGGACACTTTTCATGCAGGTGTGGCATTTCTGAACACTTTATAGTTAGGGAGGTGCAAAATTGCATATTTATTAAAATCATCTAGTTTTTAAGTTTTCTGAATTAGGTTGTCGACTAATTGGTGTTAAAAAAAAAGATTTAAAGAAACGGTTCACCCAAAATTGATAATTGCCATCATTTACTCACCTTCATGTCCTTCTAAACCATTATAGACTTCTTTCACAAACATGAAGTATTTTAGCCCAAGCTTTTGAGAAAAAAAATAAATTTCCATTGTAATATCCTTTAAAATGTAATTTTTTCCTGTGATGGCCAAGTTTTAATTTTCAGCAGCTATTATTTCAGTCTTCAGTGTCACATCATCCTTCAGAAATAATTCTAATATATTGATTAAGTACTAAGTGAACATTTATTAATATTATTGTTGAAAACAATACTGGAGTAATCCAGTTTTATGAGATCTAGCTTTTATATTGTTTTTTGTAAAGCTGTTTGTGTGGTAAGAATCCAGAGTTTTTCAGTGGAAACGTACAGGCCAAGAGGAAAAGGAGCATGTGGGGTTTGCTTTTCCAGTCCTGCTGAGGTTTATGAGGCAAAAAAATTATTCTACTTCCTCCTCCTCTGAATCACCTTTCCTGCCAGGCGTAGGGCTTCTAATGGGCGTCTGCGGATGCAATCCTTTCAAGCGCCGGTCAATAGGATTGTTAGGTGTTCTAAAAATGTGTTCTGGTGCTCATATACATCACTGTGCATTAGTCTGTATCCTCAGTCAGACATATTGTCCACTGACGCTCATCAGGAGGCCTGTAAAATACACACACACACACACACACATGCATGCATGCATTCCAGAATAATAACCATTTTCTCTCCATTTCAATATTGAGAGACTTCACCTGATTTTTTTTTATCTCTTTGCTTCACTCTTTTTCTCTGGACTGTGTAAATATGTTTCCTGTTGATGTGGCTTGGAGGCCTCCCCCCCTCTCTGTGGCCTCCCAATCTCTCACCCCTTTCCTCCAACTCTGAGAAACAGAACTCCTAAAGGCAGATGTCTGATATTAAAGGCCACGGTCCCAAAAAACTGTGCAAAAAAATGTCTCCCTTCTGACAGCCGAGAGAGTAAGAGGCCTTGGGCAGACGTTTAGAAGAATGTGTACATGTGGAGATCAGGCACCGCTAACACATCACACCTGGCCCAACACTCTTTCCAGGTTAACCCTGAGCAGACCGCAGTCTCCCGTGGCCTCAGGGGAGACAAAATACGGACAAACTTTAGTCTCGGGGGGTGCGAGTTGTGCTAAGCTTTTGATCTCGCTGCTGGTCTTGATGAACGTCACATTGCTAACTTATGTTGAAGCATCATAAAACACTGTGTCTGGCTCCTTTCTGATTTGGAATCTTCTCCACAACCTGAATGAAATATCAAGAATTAATATAACAACTGATGTCTGCGGGAGAGTTTGAAAAGCTGTTACTGTACTAATCAAACAGTGGAATGTCTATCATTAAATTGATCAAAAGTGACAGCAAAGACATTTATAATATTTCAAATGATTTCAGTTTCAAATAAATGCTGGATTCATCAAAGAATCCTAGAGAAAAAAAATGGTTTTCCACAAAATAGTAAGCAGCACAAGTGTTTTTAAAATTGGTAATATTGAGGAATGTTTCTTGAGCACCAAATCAGCATATTAAAAATGATCTTGGAAGGATCATTTGATACTGAAGAGTGGAGTAATGATGCTGAAAATTTTGCATCAGCATAAAAAAAAAAACAACAACAAAAACTACTGCAAATGTAAATATGTGTTCCAATTCGCACTTATAGAAAAATAAATAATCATGATAGTGTTTCTATGACTTTCCAAAAGAGGAAAAAAATAGAGAGCGATTGATTTTCGTTGGTCAGATGAGAGAAAATGTTAGATGAATGATCACTCCCTCATCCGTTGTGTCAGAAACACTTATGCAGCAACGTGAACTAGTGTTTCTAGTGAGTGCAGTGTAGAGAGTAACACTGACCTCTCCTCCTCCTGTTGGTGCGAGCGAGCGGTCAGTCACTTGTGTGTAGGATGAGCGAAACTTAAGGCCCGGGTACACTTCACATTAAGCGTTGCTTTCTGTCTCACGCACGGCACCATCCTCAAAGCTTTTAAAAGTATCCTCAACCGCAGATGATCACGGACGAATGAGCTCAAATGCGCAGTACCACGGGGTGCGCGGCTGTCTGCGAGCCCTCTTGATGATGTAAATAACGTAATGCCGACGGTGTGCGCACGGCCGAAGTATACTTTGGCCTTTATTGCATGATCAGCAACCTGCTGTTTTTTGCAGGTTGCAATATTTTTTATTTTTTTTTACCCAGTCATTAAAAACAACAATACCGTGATACCTTGATATTTTTGCTTACGGTTATCATACCGTCAAAGTCTCATACCGGCCCATGCCTGCTTTCTACACTTGCACGCAAACGACAGTAACACACACAGAGTGAGTTATATATGTGCAGAGATGCACATACATCCTAAGAGACATTGACTCCTCCCACAGTAGCCTGAGCATCTACAAACAGCAAAGAGCAGGAGTTCCAGGAACAGATGGTGGTTAGTTTTATTTTAAAAAAAATGCTAGTTTAAAACTCTCTAACTAAAGTTCAGGTTATTTTGCTCTCCTCATCCTGCTCTTTGTTGTTCCACTTTTTCTTTGCACTGTTTTCCTTTTCATGGCATTTTTTTTTTCGTATGTGACTGTTCTCATCTGGTCTGCGCTCTTTCCTGGTGGAGGAAACCCCCTCTGCTGCACAGATGATCATAGCAGAGCTTCAGTTCCATTCCTCTGACTCACTCTGCTGAAGAACAGTGGATTTTTGTGTGCATCGTGGAATGAGAGCGGTCTGGGGAAAAGGGCAGCGTTGTGTCTCAGTTCACATCCCTTTGGTGGCGTGCTCTCTGTGTGTATGTCCATGAATATGCCAATCTTTTCTCAATCTGTTGGCACCCTTGATACTATGGAAGCATATGGGTAGCATTATTCAATTTGGGATGTAATATGCAAAATGACAATGCAATATGTAAAATGGCAATGCATTTCTGTATTTACATTTACATTTTCCAATACATTTGTGCAACGTTTGGTGCAAAATGAAAATGAAAATTAAATTACATAATTTTCATTTGCCATTTACTACACCAGTTTTAAAATGTAAAATGAATATTAATTTTAAAGCTTTCTAAGTTGCAAAATTAAAATGAAAATGCATTACAGAAATGATTAGATATGTCTAACATGTTAAAGCAAAAACTGTGGCAAAATGATCATTTAAATGCTATTTTTCTTAATTGCATTAACACTCACAGTCAAGACACTTACGATTGCATTTTCATTCGGTGTCCCGCAATGAATGTAGCAAAATTCAATGTGCACATTGAAAATGCATTCCGAGCCGATCACGTGTCCCCGCCCTCGCGCCACGTCAATCATTGTGTGAACAAGGCGGGGCTTACAGAAGGTCAGAGACTCAAGTCTCAAGAAGAAGATTCAATCAAGTGAGACAACATGGACAAGACAGTTGGTCCGTGTATGTTTTGATCATTTCGGTTTATGGCTTCAATATTTCATTCGGATTTGTGGGCGGAGCTGAAACGCTGCTTTCATCTGATTGGTCGAATCGGATCGGTTTTCATCTGACAGCCTTCAGCTCGGTCTTGTCATTCTTTCAGGCAGAATAAGAGTCAGTGCGAGTGAAGCACTGTAATGTCTGAAACTACGCTCACTGTTAATTAGCATAATATTTGAATCAGATGTAGCTGGACACATAATTCGTGCTGCTGAGACCTGCAAATTATTTCTAGGTTGTAGTATTATATGAATATTGTCCCACTGATAAAAACAGTGCAAATAGTTCTGTCCCTTTGGACATTTTCAATGTGCACATTGAATTTTGCTACATTCATTGCGGGACACCGAATGAAAATGCAATCGTAAGTGTCTTGACTGTGAGTGTTAATGCAATTAAGAAAAATAGCATTTAAATGATCATTTTGCCACAGTTTTTGCTTTAACATGTTAGACATATCTAATCATTTCTGTAATGCATTTTCATTTTAATTTTGCAACTTAGAAAGCTTTAAAATTAATATTCATTTTACATTTTAAAACTGGTGTAGTAAATGGCAAATGAAAATTATGTAATTTAATTTTCATTTTCATTTTGCACCAAACGTTGCACAAATGTATTGGAAAATGTAAATGTAAATACAGAAATGCATTGCCATTTTACATATTGCATTGTCATTTTGCATATTACATCCCAAATTGAATAATGCTACCCATATGCTTCCATACTCCTTCTGAAAGGCCTTTTTAAATGAAAGCTCTCCGAGGTTGATCTTTAATAGCTTAGGAGACAAAGTCGGTGTGGAATTAAAATTGATCCTGTTTATTTTTCTTATAAACGTTCCTAAGTCTTATTGTGCATGAATCATTGGAACATCTTATTCCAAAGGGAAGAAAACTTTGTGTCCTTTCTTTAAAACTTCCTCCGCCTCGGAAGTGACTTTCCTTTTCTTTTATTTATACCCCGATCATGACCGATTAGTTCCCTCCCTACATTTTCTTCATGATTAAATATCCTGTTTTATTTATGAACGAGTCAGATTATTAAAGTAAAATGGTTTGTGGATCCTTTAAAGTCTTAGCTTTGAGATATTTCTTTTCGAATTACAGCAGTATGCAAATAGAAACAAATGAGATTGTTAAGAGATTATAAAGCAGAGATGAGGCTTTTAACATTTATTAAAGTATAGATTAGAGCTGCACTAAATATTGAAATAAAATCATCATGGCTCAATATGGCTTGGTGTGATCATCAAATCTCAAAGGATGCAATTCGTTAAATTGTTGATTACTTTTCAACATAATAGTATTGTTTTTAAATATATTTAATTATTAAATAAAAATACTAAACATGTATGCATGCATGTGTTGTTTAGTATTTTTATCCAATAAAAAACATAAATCTAATTATTAAACTCCAGAAGAAAGATGATGATGTTGTTTTTTATTAGTATAGTGCAACTCTAATGTAGTTTTATGGCATATCTGTGCACAGTCTGAAACTCTTGTGCAGATGGTGTGATGTAATTTGTGTCTTTTAGTCTTACGACTTGATTCACGCTCCTTTTAGACTTGTTGTTGGTGTAAAGAACAAACAGTGGATCTCAATTGTGATCTTTTTTCTTACTGCTTCTGCAGCTTGTTTCATTTAAAAGTTTTCATATCCTGATTCCCTGGTTTTCAACCTACTCCTGCCACATTCTCCAGAACATTACACAGTGGAACATTCCACCCGTTTGTTTTTCTCCTCCTCCTCACTCTCTCTCTCTCATTTCTCTAGCTTTTTCAGTTCTTTTTCGCTGACCTACTATTTTCAGCTACCGCTGTGTCCTGCAGCAGGCTTTCTGCATGCGTGCCTTCATGGGGCAGTAGTTTGGTAATCATAGTCTCAAGTTCCAGGATAACAAGGCCACACATAAAAACAAACCCAGCAGATTGACACATCTGGTCCATGCCAGCACACTGGCACAGTTTGCACTGCCCGGCCCGAACAGGATGAGTGTGCACTTCATGAGTGAACTCCATAACCCTCCTCTGGTTTACTAACCTGTGCAAACCCACAACACAGATTTAATCTGCTTGTCCTTAAAGGGACAGTTCACCCAAAAATGAAAAAATGTCATTATTTACTCGCCCTCATGAAAGGAACATTTTTAAAGAAAATGCTCACACGAAGCATATGATTTCAAAACCTTGCAATATAAGCGCATAAATCATATGGGTCACTTTTATGATGCTTAGACGGTGCTTCTGTGTACTTTTTTTAAGCTTCAGAGAAGCTTTCATTATATTGCAAATGTTGGCCAGAATATTCCACTGGAGAAAGAAACTCATACAGGTTTGGAGTAAATAATGAAAGAACATGCTTTTTTTTTTTTTTAAGTGAACTGCCCCTTTAAAAACAACTCTCTGTCTCTGTTTGTATTTTTTAGTCTTTATCTGCCAAATTTAATCCTGGGATATTTTTAAATTAAGGAGCCACACTGAGTATGATCTCCATCTGCGGTAACGTGAGCACAGTTTTTTTTTTTTTTTTTTATAATTTTTAGACAGACAATGGCGCCATTTATGAACTTGACAGGCTTCATCCAGACAGTGCTGATCCAAGATTCCCTCTCTCTATCCCTCTGTCTGACTCTGTCTCTCATGTTGGAGCACAGGAAACTTCTTCCTGAGCACAGAGCATGTCAGAGCAGGTCTGTCATGGTAGTCTCCTCTCTTACTCCTTTTTTCCCCTCTTGCTACAGTATTTCTTTTGAGCCTTTTTATTTGTGTACCTTGCACACTTAAAAACAACATGACGTCAAAATCCACCTGATTGGTCTTTTTAAGACACAATCCTGGTCTTGAGCTCCGTTCATCAGAGAAATTTCTCCAAAGAGCTAGAACTAAAACTAAAAATTGTTTTTGTTAATTGAAATGAAGCTGAGATCAAATATAAATATGAGATGAAAAAAAAAAATTGCCTTGGAAACTAACTGAAATAAAATCAGTTTAAGTTTTTATTTTTTTTAATTATTATTTTTATTTTTAGGTAGAAGTACTAAAATGACTGAAATTTAAAACCAATATAAATGTAAATAAAGATGAATAGAAATATGATTCAAATAAAATTAAATGGAAATAGATTAAATTAAAACGTCTTAAAGAACTTTATCTTTTTAGCTCTGATTTTACTGAAATTAAAACCGAAATAAAGATAAATGTAGAGCTAAATAAAAATATTTTAAAAAAACTAATAACAATAACAAAGCACATGACTGAAGTTCATTAAAATAAACCTGAAATGAAATATGTTTATTTTTTTTATCTAGAAATCTAGAAATTTATCTAGAGCTTTTCTCATATTAGTTTAAGTTGAAGTGTAGTTATTGAAATGAAAACTGAAATAAAAATAGCGCTAAATAGAAAAGATAAAGACAATAAAATTCACATGATTGGAATAGTTAATTGAAATAAATTTGAAATAAAATATAAATACTAGATAAACTTAAACCTAAAAAAATACTTTTTTAAAGTATTAAATTACGGAAATTAACACTTAAATAAAACAAAAAAAAAGACTAAACCGAAATCTTAAATACAATTATTAAATGCACATAAAAATGCTAATTCAACATATTAATAAATACTTTAATGCTATATAAATAATAATTAAATAACACTGCCCCCCCCCAACCCCCCAAAAAAGAAAAAGTTAATTATTTGTGAATGTTGTTGTACTGATTGTGTTTACATCAGGTATGTACCGGAGTAAACCGTACAAACCAAACTCTAGCATCAAACAGGCTCCGATCTGTTCCAGAAGCTGTAAAGCTCTAATGTTAAAGTTCACTGTTGAGATTATGTCCAGCAGCAGAGGCATATGCTGATCAGGCGTGCAGGGCTGGAGAGGAGCTGGAGAAGATCAGGTCAGCCTCCTACAGAATTTTCCTTTCCCATTCACTAGGGATTCATCCTACAAAAAAGTCCCTTCAGCCCCAGCGAGGTCCAAGCGTGTCTTTGAGCCAGCTAGCGAAATGATTGGCCAGTAGCTATAAAGCAGAGGTGCGTCTTTATCATTTCATGATTCACTCGAGCTTCCGTTGCTTTTGGGTTTGTTTTTTTCACGGATGTTGGGTGGAGAGAGGGTAAAGTCCTCACCCTGTTAACTCAGGATGGGAAGCATGGAAAGAAAACAATGCCTTGAAACACCAGAGATGGCCTGGCATGATAGCGTCACCCAGGTCTAATTCTCTGAATGGGTTTTTATCAATGACATTGGGGGTAATTCAGGTCATCCCTTGGACTCGTCCTCGGCGGGACTAATCAGCTGCTGAGGGACGGCTGTAGGGTAGCTGTGAAGTAGTCTCGTTTTCCTGGAGGGCTGTTTGCATAACGCTCTCCACGCAAAAGCTGAATGAGTCGGCAGACAATTTTTATTGCACATCCTGAAAGCCAACACCCTCCCACCCCAAACATTCTGGGAATTCACAACCAAGCGCTACATATCCACAGGGCTCACCGTTCCCAAGGCAGGGTGGATCTCTAGACAGACCGTTTGGAATATTGCAGATTTGGGCCATTTTGCTTTAGCTTTGAAAGTTGGGCTTTGTCGTAGACTCAGCTGAATCAACATCTCCATGTCAACATCTACATTCCTCTGTGCCCAAATATTGCTTAATGGCTCATTTCTGTATCTGCTTGCTACATCTTTTCTTGCATCTTTTAAATCTTTTCTTTTTATTTTATCACTTATTTTAAATGTACTCTAAAATATATTAAAATTAAATTTTAAAAGTTAAAGTAAAAATATGTATTATTTATTTATTCTAGCACTTGCAGACCAATAAAACATTTAAAATTATTTGTATAGAATTGTTTTTCTTCTGCCAGCATTTTTACACAGTTCCATAAAGCATTTTATAATATGACTTTATATATATATATATATATATATATATATATATATATATATATATATATATATATATATATATATATATATATATATATATATATATATATATATATATAAATTATTAATGGATTTATTTTCTGGGTTTTTCTGCAAGCAGGCACCTTTCAGTGAAACATTCAAATATATTGTCAAATTTTGTAATAAATATATTTATTAATTTAATTATTTTATGTGTTTCTTTATTCTGTCGCCAATACGATTTCAGTACATTTCCGTGTTTTTTTTTTTTTTTTTTTTTTTTTTTAAATGAGCAAAATGACACTTTGTCTAATGCCGGATAGTATATATTATTATTTTTTTTTTTCTCAAGTCTTGAACATTCAGTCAGTTATGCAGTTCATATGTATACAGGTGAAATCATTTTACACCAGGAGATCTGGAGCACCATAAGTTGAAAATGAATACCTTGATGGAGTGGAGTGTGAGTTTAAAAAAATATAAATAAATTTATAATTAATTATGGAACCAGCATTTCGGACTGAGATCTCTTCCTCTGAGACTTTTTGCTTTAATTTTGGACCTTTAATAAAGTGTCTTTTTGTCCTCCTGT
>NC_068384.1:4889558-5002058 GCF_023724105.1 Carassius gibelio
CACAGGCCCACACATCTCAACCTTTTTCCTCCCGCTACTAATAACCCCTTTTTCCTTTTCAGTGGCCTCCAGCTCCTATATCAGACACTAGCGTGAGGTTATGTCCACTTATCGGATAATTATAACTTGTATTTATGGGAGAAAAATAGGCCTAATTTAAAAAATAGCCTTTTAAAATGACCTAAAATACATACATAATAGCAATGAGGCCATAACAATTAAATCAAATAAAGTTTTAAAAGCAATTAACAACATGGTTCTGTTGAACAAAACATATTGTATTATGAACAATATAATGTACATACACATTATATCAAAATCTTTCATCTATCCCCCATACGCAGCGTTAATTAAATTAGGGTTCATGAACAGCACATTCAGTGCTCCGGCTTATCAGTTTCGCATTAGCCGAAATTAGCAAGAAATTCTATTTTGTCATGTGCTTAACTTTCAGATGCAAAGCAGCATCAAATTTTTTTTATTCCTTAGTCTGGAATAAAGTTCACCCTTTTTTGGGTTAAGTATCCCTTAAAATCCAAACCGGGTGGGAATCATATCTTCATCTCAGTGACACAGATGTGTCAATATCTGAAAGAGAATATGTCCAGTAATCTAATAATGCAGGTGATTTGCTTTGTATTACCAAACATTTCAGGAGACAAAGGATCATCTGTCAAGTTAATGAAAACATGACAAGTCTCTTCCGCATACATGCTCATCTGCCCTTCATTTGCCCCCAGCACTGCTCCCTGAACCCTTTGAGTGATAAGAATGATGCATTAACATCATGGACACTAGCTCCAGACTATAGGCTATTCCATCATTAAAATGTAGTTGAAATGAAAATGTGGAATTGTTTTCTAGTTTGTGGGTTGGGGGAGGGCATCTTAGTGCTTTCAAACTGACCTTTTCCCAGGTGAGATTGAGGCTTTGGCTGAGTGTTCGAGCTGTTCCTGCAAACCCACTTCACTGGTGCCCACTGAATCAGGGCTGATCACCCACGTGTCACGGCTGGATAAAATGGGAAGCACTTGGACACTGACGGTGTGAGGTTTTGGAAAGACCTTTGCTTTTTGCAGCTTTAAAAGCATGTTAAAATCAAACAAAACTAGACCAGCATGATTGAACTGGATGACTCTGCTATGGTTCAGAAGCATTGTATTTGATTTCCCTAACAGTGTTGTGTCATGCTATGTCAGTCAGTCCTGTCTGAGAGGATGTTCTTTCAGTATCACAACTAAAACTATCAACTAAAACTATCAAAGAACTCCACAGAGGAGAGTTGGCTGTCAAATTAAGGCACCGAATGTGCAGTTCTGTTCATTTTAGTATATAGCAAGCAGCATCTCAGCAGTTATTCAGCTGTGACTTGATGGACATCCAAGTTGTGGAAGCAGACTTTTGCACATTCTGTAGAATCAACTTATATTCCACGTAAGGAAAAGTTCAGTAACAAACAGAAACAATACAATTTTTATATATATATATATATATATATATATATATATATATATATATATATATATATATATATATATATATATATATATATATATATATATATATATAGACCAAAAGTAGACCAAAAGTTTGGGCACACCTTCTCATTCAAAGAGTTTTCTTTATTTTCATGACTATGAAAATTGTAGATTCACACTGAAGGCATCAAAATTATGAATTATCACATGTGGAATTATATATGGAATTATATACATAACAAAAAAGTGTGAAACAACTGAAAATATGTCATATTGTAGATTCTTCAAAGTAGCCACCTTTTGCTTTGATTACTGCTTTGCACACTCTTGGCGTTCTCTTGATGAGCTTCAAGAGGTAGTCACCTGAAATGGTCTTTCAACAGTCTTGAAGGAGTTCCCTGAGAGATGATTAGCACTTGTTGGCCCTTTTGCCTTCAGTCTGTGGTCCAGCTCACCCCTAAACCATCTCGATTGGGTTCAGGTCCGGTGACTGTGGAGGCAGGTCATCTGGCGCAGCACCCCATCACTCTTCTTCTTGCTCAAATAGCACTTGATGCCTTCAGTGTGACTCTACAATTTTCATAGTCATGAAAATAAAGAAAACTCTTTGAATGAGAAAGTGTGTCCAAACTTTTGGTCTGTACTGTATATATCCTTAAAAAAATATTTTATATAGTTTGCTGTCAAACAAAATGTTGTTTGTAGTTTCATCTTTAGTGCATCAATAAAATTGTGCTCTTTCAGTGAGTGGTTCATTGGGAGCCTGGCTATGTTTAAAATAGAAATAAACACCACTGGTCTTAAAATGTCAGGGAGACCACAGTTTAATTGGCTAATCAAAAAGGGCTGGACAGAGGGATTACAGTCAGAACCAAGTCACCCTGAGTGACAGCCAAGATTTCTAGTGTGTGAAGAAGAGTAATTGGAAAGTGCTGTGGAGTACAGGGAAGGATTTTTCATCATCTTGCCAAATGGCACTAAGGATCTCTAGCATATCCTTCCTCATAGGAGTAACATCACTCTCAGTGGTTTATTTATTTCTGAGTCTGTATATGGATATCCATGCAGATGGATATGGAATGATTTAAAAAAATTTAGTTTAGCACCATTTAATTCTTTCACCTGGAGTTTTAAAGTGCTTTGGGTGGAAAATGGGCAACATATAAAATTTTTAACAACATGAATATCAAAACACACAACGGTAAAACTTTTGACCATAACAGACGTCTGCAGGCAAAACATTAAACACAACAAATGCACTGATAGAACATTCATACACATATATTGATATTCATACCTAATAAATCCAATAAAGCAGTGCTGTTATCCACCCCCCCCCCCCCCCCCCCCCCCCCTTTTTCTGTCTAAAATCTTCATATACATCTCTGGGGGAGTTATGGGAACCCCTTGACATGTTGTTTTCTGTTCATTAGCCCACCAGCTGTTCATTCAAATGAGCCTAAAAGTAATATCTCACTGATGAGTCATCATTCATTCTACAACTCTGTGTGTCCTGTCCTGCTTTCTAATTCACAACTTTTGCAGGTGTAAAATCCTTTGCATTTTCCTTGGAAACTCCTGTCACATTGTCGACCAGTGATTGTTATGCAGTGCATATTTTTGCATATATCCAAAATCAGATTACATGCACATTTCATGACCATAGTGCAAAGCCTACAATAATTTTACAGCCTTTCTTTTCTTCCCAAACAGTCATAAATCCTATGATTTGACTGTGGATAAGCCGCTATGTGAAAAGCAGGAATGCATAGGGAGAAGAGCTCCCTGATGTATCACATTAAAATATGATGCAGTGCCGTGGTTTTCCAGATTACGCTAAATAATTCACTTGCCTTTAAAAAAAATTAGGTGTGCAACAGTGCAGATTTTTTACTGCTTTCATTTTTTTTTTTTTTTATAATTAAAAAAATATATATATTATCCAATAGTAAAAATGCAGCTAGGTTAAACTCCATTTGTCTGAATGCAACAGTAAAATAGCCTCTTTGCGAATGTTTTTTTAATTGACAAGTAAAATAATTTGAAGTAAAACCAGGATTTTAATATTTAGAATCACTTTAAACACTTGCCTCACACAAGTCTTTCTCTTGAGAATTTCTCTCTCCTTTTTTTTTTTCCTATACATATATGCACACAACATGTTTTATGTTTTTACGTAAAAACCCAGGGCTCAAAGAAAGTTCAGTTTCCCACTCATAATTATGATTTCATGTGTGTTTCAACACAATTTGAGCTTTCCGACATGACTTTAACGCCCCATTTGTGTCATTTGTCCCATTTGCCGACCCCTCAGAGGACCTCAGATGATGCTAACCCTGAATAAACAAACAGAACTAACAAATATTGCTACAAGTGTGACTGCATCATATAAAAATTGCTGTTAATAATGTTCATCATCTGGTTGACTATGTCTTGTATTAATTTTTCTGAAAAATCCTGTCATATGCACACAAACTGACAGTCACCACTTGTAAGCTACTACTAAATATTGTAGAAATGTAATTTTATGTAAAGTTGCTTTTTAATGATTTGTATTGTAAAAAGCGCTGTACAAATAAATAAATTGAATTTGTCCTTTCCCCAGCACGCACTGGGGCATGATTAATATGGTACCATTGTTCATCCATTTGCCAGTTTTTACACTGATGTTGGTTGTTGTCACGTTTAATAACTTGTTTAGTTACTCTTAAAAAGGTCACATAAAAATCTAACTGTTCATCTAAATGACTGATTTTAAATCAAGGCTATGATATTTTAAAATATAAGTCATAAAAGCATCCTACAAACCCTTTATTTATTTTTTTATTGTATTTTTTTTTTAGTTATATTTTTTTACAATGGAAAATATGGTACTTGCAGTTCACTTCAGTCAGAGGCTAGATACTATACTTTAATCAAAGCAGCATGTTAAATAATACGGGGTCTCAGATATACACTTCCTTATTTATTTCTTTATTTCTTTCTTTCTTTATTTTAATTATTATTATTTATTTATTTATTTATTTATTTTTTATCCATATGTTCAGATCTTATAAACATATGGCAATGGCAGTCAGATCAGACTGCATGTTCAGAACATTTTAAATTATAACACAGATATTTTATGTTACCTGAATTAAAACTAACAGCACTCAGTGAAGAGCAGCTATGGGTCTACAGCAACCGCCCAGTTGTTTCAGCACAACCAAGAGGAAGCTAACATATCAGGGAAAGCATGCCATTGAAATCACTAATGAAGCACCCCCATCTGAGATTGATTAACAGGGATCACGTGTGAGGGGACTGAGGCCAGACTGAAGCTAGTGACACATCATGGAGGCTTGCCAGACTCCATTTGCTTATGTGAGGCTTGTGTCATTGAAATGTCTTTTTTTTTCATCTTCATTTGCACCTGCATTTCAAGTATCCAGTAATACTGTATTTTTCATATGCAGAATGCTGAGACAAGATGTGAAATGATATCTGCTGACTCATGTAAAGACCTTGTTTGTGTGATAAATATCATGTTGGTGGTCTTGTTTTTCATTAGGTTAGGTTCATTAGCACTTGCCATTTTAGTAAAAGCTTTTTCATCCATACAGATTTAGTGCGGTGTAATTGCACGGACAGTCCCCTTGGAGCAACATGGGGTTAAGTGCCTTGCTCAAGGGCACAATGACGATAAAGTAGGATTGTGATCTCCCCAAATCACCCATTCCTAGGTAAGCGTATTAGAAAGTGAACCTTTTAGCCCAGATACTTAACCACAAGACCATCACAAAAAACCGTTGTAGCCTTCTGTGTTTTGAACCACATCTAGTTTTAATATATTTCTAAATACACAATTTTATAAACAGTACACAGAAGGACACCACAAATTAAAGACATGTAGAGCTCAGCTTTTATTTTAGACAAAGATATCTATAAGCAAATAATATATATATATATATATATATATATATATATATATATATATATATATATATATATATATATATATAATAAAAAATAATAATAATAAAGAGTTTTAAATGCTACAAGTGAATTTAAGTTTCAGAACATTTAAAATGTATAGTATGAAAAATAGATATTAATTTTTAAATATGCCCAAGATTCCATTTAATGATTCTTAAATCATTAGAGCTTTGAAAATAGATGACAACAAACACAGTCTAAATGTACCAACAGGAAAAATAAGAGCAAATTATAACTGGCAAATTATTGGCCCATTTCAAATCTTCCATTTATGTCAAATTTTTTTGAAAAAGTTGTGTCTGCTCAGAAACGGCACTTGTTAAAAATACAAATGACTTGCTTCTTGCATCAGATCAAGGCTGCATCTAAATGCTAGTTTTACTTGATCTTAGTGCTGCATTCAACACCATAGATCATGACATACTCAAATATCGATTACAAAACTATACAAGTATTCAAAGAAATGCTCCAAGGTGGTTTAGATCCTACCTGTCCAATCGCTACAGCTTTGTTTATTTAAATGGGGGAGTCATCTCGTTTATCACTAGCTCAGTGGTTCATGTAGGTTGTCTACAAACCGGAAGGTTGATGGTTCAATTCCCAGCTCCACCTGACCAAGTGTCGAGGTGTCCTTGAGCAAAACACCTAACCCCAGCTGCTCCCGACGAGCTGGATGGCACCTTGAATGGCAGACACCGCAGTTGGTGTGTGAATGGTTGTGTGAATGGGTGAATGTGAGGCAAATTATAAAGCGCTTTGGATGGCTATGTGGTCTGTTGAAAGTGCTATATAAATGCAGTCCATTTACCAAGGATCTGTCCTAGGTCCTCTGCTATTTTCAATATACGTGTTGCCCATTGCTAATATTATTAGAAAATATGGGATCAGATTCCACTGTTATGCTGATGATACTCAACTATATATCTCAACGAGACCAGTTGAAACATCAAAATTATCTAAGCTAACAGAGTGTGTTAAAAATTGATTGGATGACCAATAAACATTGCGAAGCTATGAAACATGTTACCTGTTTCTGATACAGAAAAGCTAATTCATACATTAATGACCCTAAAAACTGGACTATTGTAATGCACTTCTAGGTGGTTTTCCTGCATCTTCAATAAACAAGCTAGAAGTAGTCCAAAATGCAGCAGCTAGAGTCCTTACCAGATCAAGAAAATATGATCATATTACCCCAATTTTACAGTCTCTGCACTGGCTACATATAATGTTCTGTATTAGCTACAAAATATTATTACTTACCTATAAGGCCTTAAATGGTTTAGCTCCTGCGTACCTAACTAGCCTTCTACCATGCTACAATCCATCACACCCCCTAAGGTCCCAAAATGCTGGAATTTTGGTAGTACCTACTGTAGGATAGCAAAGTCCAAAACTCTGGAATAGCCTTCCTGATAATGTTCGGCTACGGGATTGACATCTAGGATATACACAAGCTCCAGTCTGGATCCACAATACCTGAGAAGAGATGTCACCCCCTCAGAGGACCTCAGATGATGCTTACCCTGAAACAACATATACTGTAGAACTACCAAATTTTGCTATAAGTGTGATTGCATCATACAATTATTGTTGTTAATAGTGTTCATCATCAATTTGACTATGTCTTTAATTGATTCTTAAAAAAAAATGCCATATGCATATAAACAGTCCCTTTTTTTTTTTTTTTTTTTTTTTGCTTTTCAATGATTTGTATCGTAAAAAGCGCTATACAAATAAACTTGAATTGAATTTTCTACCGATGAGTATATACATACTCTTCATTGGCGATGTAAAATGTTTAAGTAACCACAGAAGTTAGATAATAAGTTAGCCAGGTCTGGTATTTTCACCTAGTGGTAAATGGGTATCACAGCCACAAACTGTTCACCTGAGAAGGTAACCATAGCAACAGTTTGCTTTCTTCAACATGTTTTGTTCCTATATAGATATTTCTTTACAAACATCAACATTCCTGAATGCCATTGTATAATCTGTGCATTGAATGTCACACAAAACTTAATAGCACAGTAGAAATGGACATCCTTAATTTGCTGTCTTACTCTTGTTTGTAATCATCTCTAAGATGCTCTCGACAGCTAAGCAGAGATGTGAACGTGTTAAATCAATCCCCTTTCATATCCATCAAGGGAAAGAAGTGGAGAAAAAATTGGCATGGAGTAGAAAGATTTGACGAGATTTGTGACTCAGAAATCACTCGTCTTGTGTAAAACAGTATGTGAACAGAGAAATAGGCAAAAGTATAGGCTGACTGTCCTCTCCAAGATTACACTCCAAAATAGTCCTCTAACATAACATCTGTATTCATTCGACTTCAAAGACAAAATAATAGCACAGATAAATCAATATTCTCTTCCTGCCAGACTGAAAGTTTGCCACTTTCCCAAGCAGCTCCTGCCAGGATAAGAAGAGGGTGCCACCAGACATACAATCTTCAAGTACAAATACAGCTAAGCTGTTAAGCTGCTGATTGGGGTGGGAACGCAGTATGTAAGTGAATGACTTTGTAGGAAGCGAAGGGGCCTGCTGATTTCTCAATTATACTTTTTCCAGTGGCCTTGGAGACACAAAGTGCTAAACTGCACTCATTGCCAGTCAATGACACCGGAAAAGGTAATTTGGTACTGATGCTTCAGAACGTGAACACATTGTTTAACGTACTGAAAACAGAGATGCATATTATGTTCTTATTTTCTCCACAAGATGCTGTTTCTTGACACTTCAACTTTGAAATGAGGTTGGCATTATATAATGGATTATCTATCTATCTATCTATCTATCTATCTATCTATCTATCTATCTATCTATCTATCTATCTATCTATCTATCTATCTATCTATCTATCTATCTATCTATCTATCTATCTATCTCTCTCTCACACACACACACACACACACACACACACAGAGAGAGAGATATTTAACATTAATAGTTATGAAATAATTCAAGTATTGTTTAACATTAAACAGCATTTTTGTTATTGTTAACATGTAACAATTCACTTTTTTTTTTTTACTGGTGATAACCAACGATAATTACTGTTACAAATGTTTTGCTTGTTGTTAAGGTTAGTAAACTGTAAAGAGAGAGAGAGAGAGAGAGAGAGAGCATATCACGTTTATTGTTTTAATTATATAATAATAATAATAATAATAATAATAATAATAATGTCTTACAACATAAATTCTGTGATAAGGAATGCTAATATATATATATATATATATATATATATATATATATATATATATATATATATATATATATATATATATATATATATATATATATATATATATATTTTACTGGTGATAACCAACGATAATTACTGTTACAAATGTTTTGCTTGTTGTTAAGGTTAGTAAACTGTAAAGAGAGAGAGAGAGAGCATATCACGTTTATTGTTTTAATTATATAATATTAATATTAATAATAATAATAATAATAATGTCTTACAACATTAATTCTGTGATAAGCAATGCTAATATATATATATATATATATATATATATATATATATATATATATATATATATATATAAAATTATATGATCCTTAAATCAAGGCAGTCTGTCTGTCTGTCTGTCTGTCTGTCTGTCTGTCTGTCTGTCTATCTATCTATCTATCTATCTTTATATATATATATATATATATATATATATAAAATTATATGATCCTTAAATCAAGGCAACGTTGGTCTTTAAGTCATCAAATTAAGTTGAGCAATGTCTTTGGAACTAAAGAAGGCTTACGATAAGGCAAGACGTAGGACCCTTGTAAATTCCTGATCAGGTTTCCAGCTCTGGAGAGACCTCAAGGAGTGTAAAGGCCTGTGATTGGATGCCGAGGTTGATTTGTTTCTTCTCTATAAGTGAGTAACATTGGTTTTGCTTTGTTTCACAAAACTAATATATGCTGGCTTTTGCTTGAATATGTTCATGTGTCATGTTCGCTTGTTTGTTCATCTGCAGTCGCACTGCCATTCCCTTCAGCTATGATAAAGACACATTCAGTTCCACGCCCTATAAGCCTGGAGAATATAAACCCTCTCTGCTGTCTGTTTCTAGCATCAGCTCCTAAAGTGTGTCCAAAAAGTAAGATAATATGTTTAATACAGCAAAAAATAAAACAGAAGATTCCACCATAATTGTTTCCTGCGTTGTGTACGTAAGTGTGGGCCGAGCTATCAAAATAGGGGGAGCCAATATCAACATTGGCTACCAGAAATCACTTACCCTAAAACATTTCTAAGTTGAATTTGCTGTTGAATATCATATGAGAGGGAAAAGGCTTTCTTAATCCAAAGGTTTGTAATAGTGACAGATTACACTGGACACAAGAGCTATCTTGTTCTAACAGCACTGGACACTTTCCATTGGATGATCCCTGACAAAATAATTCAGAGACCTCAAAAATAACCTCCACATAGTCAATAAAAATAAATAAATATATGAACACCCATTTTGTCATCTTTCATTCACTCTAATTTAGCGTCAGCCGCTACGATTTAAGCCAATATGCAAAATGCTCAGAGCAAGGAAAGTTTTTGTAACTATGAAAACTTCTGGGTTAAAAGCAACATTTCTTTTTTATTTTATTTTATTTACTTATTTCTTTTTGGAAGCTCATCCAATTACAAGAAGGCCAGGAGTTTTAATTACTGTCATAGAGGTCAAACATTTGTTAGGTGTTCAATATCAGATTTGTTGAGAGTGCAAGCGGGGTAGCTGTGTAAATAATTATTTCAATTCTCCAGTACTCTGTGCTTTTAACAAGACAAACAAGATTTTTTTTTTTTTTTTTTTAATTCAGTAAGGTAAAGGTAGGGACTTAAAAGTCAAGGTAACTACTTGTCCTATGCTATTCCCTTTAATCATGAAAACACATTTCTGTTGCCACCACTACTGACAGGATCTTGTCAAATTGACTACAAGCAAAGCATTTACACAGGCTTATAAATGACATAAATTGTGTTTAAAGAAGAGTCCTTCAGGTTTTAAAAAAGTAAGTAGACAGTAGACATTTTTATAAAAATGTATATTGATATGGACTCAAATGTAGCTTGCCTTGCATGACACTGAGCGAATGAATCATATCTGTGATGGCCCATTTTGGAAATGGACTTTATTTATAGCTTTTAAAGTCTCATGACTTTCTCTCTCTCTCTCTCTCTCTCTCTCTCTCCAAAAGCCCATGCACTCTCGCATCTTTCCATCAGTGTAAGATTAGCTTAATACATAATTTCTCAGAATTGCATTAAAAGTAATACTCAGTAACCAGTCATAGAATTAATTGTTTATAAGGGCGACACAGCTGGCCCTGGAAGCCTTAAGAGCCGTCTTTCATTATTCAGTCCCTGGCAGTGAACAATATCATAGTTTATTCAGCTCAGGTTTTCTTCAGGATTTTTAAGCTCAAATCTAAGATATTTAAGACCTTTTTAAGATATGCACAAATAAAATTTACCACAGGAAGAGAGTAGGGCAATTGTAACATTTTTTTTATTTTTTACTTTTATAAAAAGCGTGATTATTGTTCTCGATCCACCAGATGATGTTTACAGCTCTGTGTATAGGATTCAAACAATTTTCACATTGGTCTGAAGAAAAACAACCCCAATACTGTGATCTTGCAATACTGGAGGCTTCAGTTTCAGGACTGCATTTCTACTTGGACCTTTTTTTTTTTTTTTATGTGACAGTGGCATCTAGCCAAAGACCTCCTGGAATCATAATTAAGGCTTTCTTGTACAATTTAATTTCTTGTAACAATTTACTTTTTAAAATTTGATAAGATCCCGCAAAAACCCTGTCAGCTACAAACATTAAACTATGTTTATGTATTTATAAGATTAACCATTGAATTTGAATCTTTACTGTATATTCACATTGAACATTTTTATTCATCTGTATAATAGTACAAATTTTCTGTATCACATCACCTAGAAATATCTGGCAGTAAATGAGTATCACATATTGCTACTGCTACTGGGTAAAATAATAAATATGCACATTTAAGAAAGCTTTGGTTGACTTACAGCTATTACTATCCTAGTGTAGCTCTTGGGGCAAGGCAAACTGCCAAAGCGCACTCGCCCTTTGAGGTGTCACGCAGTAAAAAAAAAAAACAACAACAACAAAACAGTAGTGCACAGCAACGTTCACCGCCTCCTACTAAGTGCACCACAAAAACTGTGCGCGTGCCAGAAATTGTAAAAGGGGCATTAGGCACCACGGACATTATGCCTTTTTATGATAAATAACCTCCTTTAAAGTACACTAGTTTTACCAGAGGATTAAGAATGCCCTTTGTCTGTGCATGGATATTCAAATTGAGGCAGATAAACATTATTTTGATCACATTTATACTACATGCTGCGTGTTCTTTCAAACGATTTTAACTAAATGATTGGCATACAGAGCAACGCATGATAGGAAAGTGTTGTCAATGATTGCTTGTAGTCAGTTGAGTGTCCAACAGAGATCCATTTATGTGTTATCCATGTATAGCTAATGCTTTTTCTCTCCAAAAGAAATTTGAATTATATGTAAGTCCATTCTGGTGAAAGCGTTCTCAATGATTGCATGATTGCACTTGCATTTCCAAGTAATCGCAATGTTTCAGGTTATTTTTTTACCTGGTCAATACATGATAACCCCATCTAGACAGCAGGAACCAATCTGGAGAGACTTAACTGTGATAAACAACATCACGTAGCATTATGTTGTCCAAGCAAATCTTCACTTTCTGAAAAGTTTGGCATTTTTAAGACTAGGAGTCAATACACTGTAGTAGTGTGCTACTTCTCCACATGGGATAACAAAATATAACTTTCAGCATCATCACAGATGAGCCTTATCATCGAAGATGAGACTCTGACAGTTATTTTGTTTTATGAACTATTACAGGAAGTTAAACTATTTAGTGTGATTTTTTTTTTTTCTGCTCCAAATGTGTGCAAAACATATCAACGTGTTTTGGTATATAACAGCAGCTTAAAACATAAACAGTGAAAGAATCTGTAGATGGCTTATTTCTGCAGAAAGAAACGTGAAACAATATCAAAGTTGGCTTGAGTGTGCAAATCAACGTGACATAGAATGTGACAAAGGTTTTGAATCGTGTTTTCATTAAATACAGCCTCAAGGATTGCTGGAATCTTCCACACGCACATTAGCAGAATATCATATCCCCTTTTGAAACCACTGAGCCTCGGTGGTTTGCTCACTATACAAACTCCAAGGTCAGCATATAAAATCAAACAAACAACGACCCCTGACTATTCAGTCTATAGCATTCAGGAAGAAAATACAGACATGCTCCACAGAAAATGTATCAATGCAAAAACTTCTCGAATCACCACAGACATTCTTAGGAACACTGAAAATGTAACCACATGACCTAGGAGTGATACAATTCAATGGCATTACAGAAACTCTTCAGAAACAAGCACATTTATACTCAAGTTCCTGTGTGGTAAACTGGACATGACCAAGTGTGAAGGCTAGCTATAGCAGCTCTGGTATCTGAACAGCAAGGAACTAAACAGCAAAAGAAAAAAGTTTTAAAGTTTTTAAAGGGGCCACGAGAGAGGAAATAACACAAAGCCGCAAGTGGTATCAGCTAAATAAAAAAATAAAAAAATAAAAAAATACAAGAGAAACAGAAAAAGGATGCCAGCACTACAGGTTTGTGAGTTAAAAGTAAGAATACTGATAGTGTTGCTAATGTTTCTCTGCCTTCCCACACAGATTGATTGACCTGGACCACCAAGGAAACCCGACAACCTCCTCGCCTGATCAACTGAGAGCATTCTCACTGATATCTTCAAACTGCCGGCCTCAGCAAGGCCACAACCATGCATATTTTGGCATGCAAAAGTATTCACCCCCACCTTGATTCGCTCTTTAATTAAATTTTTCTCTCATTTAAGATTTCAATATATATATTGAGGACCATTTCCCACTATTAACTAAGACATTTGCCTAAGTAAACTCCTTATGTGCTGATTATTAAAAGTTAGTAAGGAAGGTGTTAGGTTTGGGATTAAGGGATCTAAAATATGGTCATGCAGAATAAGGCATTAATTAAGGCATGTGCTTTACTTTTAAACAGCCAAAATGCAAGTAATATGCATGCTTATTAACAAGGAGTTGACAGTGAAAATTGGTCCCTAAATTAAAGTGTTACATATATATATATTTATTGACTGCAAACTTTGAAAACTAAATTGGCACAAACCATGAGAAATGTTGCTGTTCAGAGCCTAACACACATCGTATGCTCTTGATATACAATGTGAAATGTAGTTTGCTTAATATCTGCAAATTTCCTGCATCTTGGCAGGAACTATACATGACAGGTGTAGAGGTGGGATCGGTGACCATTTGAGCCCATCAGCTTGATGGTGCAAGCATTGTCAAATTAATTTCAGGAAAATTTGCTCTCAGCTCACCCAGCATGACTTTGTCTTCTTGTCTCAGTGCCTGCTCATGGTTGAGATTGGGGAACAATCAGGAGAAAACTACAATCAGAGATCAGTTCAGAGACCCCTAACCACTCGTTCTGGTGGTTGATGGATGTAATTGTCTATCCACATCAAGACTTCTCAACAGCCTAGGAGGATGATGTAATCGTCTGTTATGAGAGCATCTGATATGAGTTCAGAAGGTGGAAGAAGAATCGCCTGAAGAAGCGACATCCAGGGATATAAGAAACATGTTACCCGGGCTTCCAGATCAGATGCCATAATAAAGATGCAGGAAGAAGGTGGAAGCGGTCAAGACTTTTTCCAGACCCACTACAAATAGGCAGGTACTTTTGAGAGGTTTGCAGGTTATTACAGGTGCTCCATGCCCCTTAATTTCTCTCCTGTTCTCTGTTACCTCACAAAGAAAGAGCAGTCAAGAAAAATAGTTGAGCCTGAGAATGTTGAAGCTCTCATTAGGATTCAGAGCCATTTTTGCAAATTGAAAGTATGCCATCGTCTACCTGGGATGACATCTCACCCTGGTCACACTGCAGCAGAAGACCAGGGCTAAAAGATTAGATGGTACCACAGAAAAAGAGTAAGCCCTCACAACAGGATACAATTTGTGAACATGAATGTAAATGCACTATATTTATAAAATCTAAAAACAATATTGAATCTAGATGAATACTCAGCAAGCCATTCATAAAAAGGAAAACAACTATAAAAATAACTACTACATTAGCATCCGCACCAGCACATGCTAACCTTCTCTTAATCAGCATGAGCTGCAGTTTTGTCATATGTTGCTTTAAATGCTTCAGCCCTGATCCTGACTGGCTGGTACTTGTTGGCCTTTTTTAAAGATTTTTAAGAGGCAAAAGTCATACAAATCTGGAATTTTAGATTTGTGCTATTAAATTTTTTAGGCCAATAGCATCAGTGCCTACACCACAAAAAAAGGCATAGAGTTTATATGCTGCAAACCCATGACAAGACACATCAAAACAAAAACCACATGGGTGACAGCTAGGAGAACAAGGCACAGCTAAAGGTGATACTGACCACAGAATAAAAAAGAAAAATGACATAGTCCAGTAACATGCAGAGGAAGCTGCTATTATTTCCCTTTTCCCACGTTTCTTTTTCAACCCTGTGGCCTTTTGACTGCTCTAAGTCTACATTCACACTGCAAGCCTTAGTGCTCAGTTCTGAACTTGTTTTATTTATTTATTTATTTTGTTCCCATCTGATTTTTAGGTGTAGCTGTTCACAATGTTGTTATAAATGTGGCCAATATCAGATTTACAGTGTGTACAGAATCAGATCATGGTTCTGAACTGACCCATATGCGCAAAAGAATGATAGAAACATGGCTTCCAGGTTTTCACAACAAAATCCACCCAGCTGTTTCTTAAAACTAGCCCAAAACTAGCCCAACCATGGTCAGGGAGGTAAACATCACGTTAGTGGGGTCGCGACAGCCCACAAAGTTGAAAAACAACCCGCGGCAACTGTGAAAAAAGTAGCCAAATTCCACAGGGAAACTGTGGATTTGGCAACACTTGGGCAGCGCAATCTCATACGGAAGTAAACACGGAGGACATAACAAGTAAGCATTTATGCCTTTATTTATAGTGTGATCTGCTGCAGAAGCCAGCGAAATTATGCACAGGCTGTATGAAAAATAAAGACAAGGATGTGACAAAAGACAGCAGAGTTCTGAAACATTAATGAAAGGCTACAAGCTCTCATGTTTTGCTGGTATATGGAGTAGTCATTATAATACTTATGAGTTCTGCTTCTGACACATCACTGTACTTCCACTGACTACCTTACTCAATTATCTTGATAACGTATATGTAAAATCTTTGAAGTGTCTCCCTTCAGCGCGGATGCATGTCGATCTAGACTGACATAAAAGTCACACGAATTCCGACATGACTGTTCACACTGCGGTCGCATTTCAAAACATCTAACCTGTATTGGATTTAGTACCACATAAGGAAGTGGCACAAATCGGAATTGAAAAGATCAGATTCATCAGTTTGTGCTGTCGTGACACTATCAAAAACAAATCTGAATAACACGTGAGCCAAAAAATCAGATGTGGGCCACATTTGCCTGCAGTGTGAACATAGCCTAATTTGATTTCAGACTGTTTTGCCTCTGCCTTCTCACAAACACACACACAAAACTGTCTATAAAGACATACTAAGTATCAGATGTGGATAACTAAGTGAAACCAATTAAAGATTAGCCAACTTTAGCTCATTACAATAACCTCCTAATATTGCATTTTAGAATGGCAATTATGCAATCATATTTGCGCAACAGGATATTGCAAGAGATAAGATGAAGGTGTAGTTGTTATTATTACTGACTAGCTTCACAATGTCTCTATTGCAGAAAGAGACATCATTTGACAACACTGCTGCTGGACTCTTTTTTTTTTTTTTTATGGACAAAAGTGTAGTGTTTAAATTCAAATTTATATATATATATATATATATATATATATATATATATATATATATATATATATATATATATATATATATATATATATATATATATATATAATTTTAAAGCCAAAAAACTTATATTAAAAAGTAGACATTCAGAAATTGGCTGAAATGCCTTGTTCTTTGATCTTGGATGCACTCAAAGAATTCCTTGACATCACAGACAAGGGTTTCTGTCAATGATACTCAAGAGTATCATGAACCTTTCCCTGCAAAGAGGACATCTTGTGAAGAACAAGGAGGTATTGCAAAAATGAGTGGCCCTCAGAAGAGCCAAAATATCAGGCTGGACAATGTCTATCTAACAAGACAATGACTGGGGCCAATTAGGGCAGCATGAGGGCTTTGGAAATAACAAGATTCCCGGGCCTGAAGAAGTGGAAGTATCCTTGAAGTGAAAACCTATCAGACATCTCTTCTCCGTGTGTTAGAGGGCAAGCTCAAATATAGGATTCAATCTTGCTCCCAGACTAAATCAGATTTCCCTCGGTGTGAACATGGATTGAAAAAAGTGCAACCTGGCTTAAAGTTCACTCTGATTGGTTGGAGATGCTAGCCATGCTCACATATGAGACCTGTAAATTACTGTAAAAATGAAATCTTCTGCTGAACTGACCACATCTGTTATTCATGCATACAATGGCTTTTAGTGTTTTATGCATATTGTGAACACATCAGCAAACTATGATGTCATTTGACAGAAATCCACTCTGATTCTTTTTAAGCATCTGTCCATATTTATTAATAAGATAACTAATAATTGCTCCATGGCATATTAGGAGTAGAGAAAGGGGCGTCCTTCAACTGACGGATGCCTCCAACCTACACAGCTACTTTTATGAAAATAGGAACGATGCAGGTTTGATGTGATGTGATGAGATGAGATGAGAAGAAAATATTTATGTCAGTCTGACTTTGTTCACAAATAACTTCAGTGCAAAACTTCTCCAACAATATTACAACTTCTTGAAATTGAATATTTCTGGATCAGACGTTTCTAGAACGGGTCGTGCTTACACATGACCTCTGTATGTAAAAATGCTGCTAAATATACAGAAAAGGGAGTCATGATCTATTCTGATTACATCAGTGAATGAACTAGTCAACATGAAAAAAATAAAGGATTGATCTTTGTTAGTGTTCTATTGTTCATTGTTCATATTGGTTAACTAATAATAACAATTATGATAACAAATGTAGAACATACTGAAATTAACATTAACTGAAATTAATGTCTGCTTTAGATTTATTTTACTTCAAAAGTTGATGTTAATGGAATAGTTTAACCATATCTATGTAAAAGTGACATCCGGTATTTATTGTGTTAGCTAGTGGCTTCTGGCACCTGATATGCACATAATGATTGGAATATGTAACTTGGAGTGAGTCAAAACAGTCTGTAATGTGTTCAGGTAACAAACAGGTTCAGTCTCTTTTGAAAGATGATAATTTACAGCATATTTGCTTTTAGCTCCTCCAGTGTTTAGTCAAGGATGTGCTGCAGTATGCTGATAAAGCAGTGGTCGTCACCCAGAGGGGCCTTGCCTACTTGTTTATTAACAAATCCACATGCAATTAAACTCTTTATGCGTGCAAAAGCAGTGGAACCATATGGGTAACTGTAATAGATTCCTATTTTTGAGTCATTTGTGGGAATCAGCAGCTGCAGCTCAGATCGTATTTGTTGATGACACTCCAGATAACTGTACTTGCAAGTAGATTATAGTAAACAGTGTTAACATGGCTCAATCTTGTTATCATGTACGCAGTAATATCCTCTTACCGAAAGACTCTGATGCCTTTAGCATCATTTGATTCGCATAAAGACTGAGCCGTTATAAGCTAAGCAGAACTACAAAGAGGATAACGGCACCCACTTCTGCAATTAAAAACAGATTATGGCGAATTTGAAAGACTCTGCAAAGGTAAAGCCTACAGACAACAGGTGATTGTTAGACAGCAAATGCTTACCGACGGAGGGGATAAATGATCTTTTTGTTGTTTGTTTCTGTTCGTGAGGTGCAGTTTAACACCAGAATTCATTCTACCTTTTATTCCTGCTGCTTCCTGACAATACGCGCATACTTCTGTAGACTGAGGAGAAATTAGACTGTCAAACAAAACAAGTCAGCCCTGTGACTGTACTCAAACCCAGCCTCACACTGATATGTGTCTTCTTGTTCTCAGAGATGCAAGGTGTAGATCCATTCACCTTTTCTTCACTCATGTTTGGCTCCACTGTTACCTGGCTTTCTGGAAGAACAAAAGACGGAACTCTTTAATAGGAAAGCAATGAAATGTGAAGAGCTGAAATGATAGTCAACACAAGCAGACAGCAGACAGCCACACATTATCCACTCGGTTTGATGCAATGAACAAGACATTTAGTATTCAACAATACCATTAACCTTCTAAAAGTGATACTAATTAATAAGACGCAACACATTTCCTGATAGTCTTAATGGTAATGATCAAATAAGTATGTCACAGAAATGCCACAGACAGCGAGACTGCAAAAGAGGGAAAATGGTACTTGACGAGTTCATGAATGGAAGTGGGTTCAAAGCATTAAATCACGTAATCTTAGTGTGCTTGGGGTAAACTCTTTTCGAAGCAGTATCACTGTATGACAAGTCAAGTTACATGCTAAACTGATGATCTAGAGTGCGGTCATCTTTAAGTCAAACTTCTCTATTTACTGAATTTTAATTATTCAAGTATAGACTGGTCAGAGGGCAATGTGATATTTTCTTTTGTTGTTTCAGGTCAGGATGAGGTTTGCCTGTTCGTTCACCTGCAGAGGCCTGTATAAACAGTAACAGCATTTATATTCCACACCAGACTCTGTCAAGCCCAGTGTATTCATTTAAACCATTTGACACATGACCCTCACATTGTCTGCATTATTATTGCAGATTTTAAACAAATTGAACATACCGTTTTGACATGACACTGGCCAACAGCACACTTAACTCGGGTTTTGAGAGCTTTTGCTGATGCTGGTTGTTATATTGCCACGTATTTTACAAAACCTGTGCACTGTGGTATTCACAATAGATGCAAACTAGATAATTTTTTTTCCACATCAGAGCATTAAATGAATAGTTCACCCAAAAAGATTTCAACTAATTTAAATTTTAGGGTAAACTGATTATTTAAATGCCTAATTCCTTGACTAATACATACTAACCTATATGAAACTTGTAAATTTTGTATTAATTTCAACTAGTCATGTGTATACTCTTCTATCTAAATATTGTAAAAGATTATTTTTACAAGTGGCAAATGAAGATTGTTCCTTTTAGAAGGAAATACTATTTCAGTTATTCCTTCAAAAATTCATATTTAATTCAGTGTGTTTCTTTCCATTTGTAATTATTCAAGAAATTTAGCGCTGTCAATCCCACTATTAGTGTCATCCATGTAACTTGCTGAACCCAAAAATGACACATATTTTGTTTTCTTTCCTTACAAAATATTTGAATTTGTTAACTAAAAATATGAATTTAAATATTGTATTGTTTATGACGTGTTCACAGTCTGGGATTGTGTTCACTACTGTGTGTGTGCACTTGGATGGGTTGGCCACATGTCACTTTGCATATGAATGCGTTAGGAGCAATATATTAAGTGGAGTTTCATAAATATATTTTTTATACTACTGTTATTATTGTATTAATCTATTTCGCATGTTACTCGTAACATGGACATTGCAAAGTATGACCACATGCACATAATATTATGAACAAAGACAGTTTTCACTAACCTTTAGTAGGTGAGATTTAAACAAGAAATATAATGAACAACACTTTATAGAGCAACCATGTGATTTCATTGAATGTTTAATAAGAAACCATAACCCATGCAGCTCATGACACTGCAGCCTTCTCATTGAAGCTGTGTATCTCACCTTTTTCTTCCTGTTATGCTCTTCGGTATGAAATATATCACACCAAGCAAGTAGAGCCACTATTCCCTGCTTGTCAAACTCCATGTTTGTCTTGGCATTGTTGTGAAATTATGTGTGGTAGCACTTTGTAAAAAAAAAAAAAAGCTAGAAGTGTTTTGAGGCCCCTATCCAACCTCAAAATGAAGTGGAAAATCTCATAATATCTGATGTTCTGTCCACACAAAAGCATTATTTATTTCATTTTGGGCCAGATTGTAAAACATGAATAACATCCCTTAAGTAAAATACCCAGTTCTTCAAATACTGCAGTATAAATCCATCTCAATATGCAAGAAAGAGTATATTTAGTATTATTAGATCTTTAAGGATAAATCTGCCCTACCTCATAAAAAGTGTCATTATGTAGGATGGATGTCAACGCTAATGTCATCTCCACAGAATAAGGAGGAGAACAGAAGGTGCAGACCTCATGATTTGATGAATAGCAATGCAGAGATTTTCACTTGTTTTCACTTTCTGTCAATATCAGCAAAGAAACATAATATGATCTTGTGGAATTATCTGCATCAGTAATGAAAAACTAATGCACAGCATCCAAACTAATTTATTTATGTACTTTATTAATATATGTACTGTGTATACATTTTAGTCACCTTAAACATTACTTCAGACAACTGTATTTGTTGAAAATTTAAGGGAACATAAAAATGCAGTTTATCCAAGTTAAAAATAAGAACCTGTGTCTCTAATGAGCGAGCAAAAAAAAAAAAAAAAAAAAAAAAAAACAACCTTCTTCTTTGATTCAGTTCATGCTGAATGCAAGACTTAATTGAATAGCACCACTTGCCTTCCCAAGCGAATGTCCATACATGCTCTGATTAGCTAAACGAATATGGGCCATTATATTAATCCATCCTGGAGGATATTTCTGGAGATTTAGGAGACAAAAAATTCACCATGATGTTTATTGCTGGGAATCATCCCTGACGTGTAAGCAGCACCAGCGGAGCCCTGAGGCACAGTTACCACCAGTAACTCCATGGTGCGGTCTGAACTTTTATACGTCTAATTGATTATGCATATAATGCATTAGTGTTTAACCCCAGATAAAGCTACATGCTAATTAAATCAACTCTTTGATTGAGGACATCTTAACAAGTCCAGGCTATGTCATATGAATTTGAATTCTTAATGATGTCAAACATTAAAGAAATCCACACTGATATGCTAATATTGAAATTTTATTACAATAATTACATTGCATAGATTTTCATACCTTTAACTCGGCACTTTGGCAGTGTTTGCAGCTTTTAGTTGTTTTGGGTATAATGCAACAAGCTTTGCATGTCTGCATAGGGATTTTCTGTCATTCTTGTTTGCAGATACTCTTGAGCTCTGTAAGGATGGATGGGGACCTTCGGTGGACTGCCGTTTTCAGGTTTCTCTAGAGGTACTTGATTAGTAGTGTGAAGACCTAGCTTTACTTGGACACTCAATGACATTCACAAAGTTGTCTTGAAAAAAACATCATTAACTGAAGATGAACTCTTAACATCATCACACAACAAATTACTAAATGTCTAACTGACAGTAAATATGAGTATCCACATTATTTATCCATGCTGCAATGGACACTGAAAGCTCACAGACAAACCAGCATCACTCTCCAACACGAAACTGTTTGTTCAGAAACTCGAGTTGGCTAGTTTTGACAGTGCATGTGTTTCTGTGAGGTTTATGAATTATGTAATGACTTTTCAGGGGTATTGACTAGTTTAAAGTAATTTGATTTCTGTTAAATGATTACATGTAAATACGAAAAGGTCATTTTGGGCTAAAATTGCCATCTAAAAGACTTCTTTAACAAAACTGTTGTACATACTTTTTATATATACACGTGCAATAAACTGCTATACTATACCAGTGCTATATCAATGAACCATGTGAAACTGATTGTAATTAAAAGTGGCCAAGCAGCATGCTGTTGTCATAGTTACTTCCAACAGTATTTGGGGAAGAAATGCTCAACTTTATTTTATTGTGAATAATATACATTATACAATAAAACACATGCTAAATACTTGCTAAAAAAATGCTAGAATATGAGAACATAAACAATAATAAAATGAAAAGTCTTGTTTTGCACTTCATCATGACTAACTTTGCAAAAAAACAAAACAAAAAACATTTTCAAACCTGTTTGAACAGAACAGAACTCTAAATCAGCAATTACAACACTAACTATTACAAGAACACATAAAACAATAACAAGCCCTAACACTTGGTTAGTGTAAAATTAGTCAGGTCATTTCAGCAATCTGATTCTCAACATTTAATGACATAACTACTTTTGAAAGCAATCAGAAATCTCGATGTTTCTCTGCCTCAGTGCCTGAGCTGTGGAGGATGAGATAGTCCTCAGAGGGCCAGTTCATCTGCTGATGGCTACCAGCAAATCTGAGCTTAAACTCTACATGGTGCACAAGGTGATATTGACTACTTCTGCTCCACTTGAGCAGAGATATATTGCCATTTAATGATGGAACAACAATGCTCAGTCTGCAGTATGACATGTACCAAACATTTCAACAAGTGCTCTTACCTGCAACGTTTTGTGTCCCTGGAAACATCTATTATATTGTATTATGGTGAACAGTGTTGTGCTAGTTACTAAGAAATAGTAACTAGTTACAGTTACTAGTTACATAATTGATTACTTACACCAAAAAATAATGCATTATTGTTAAAAGTAACTTTTTAGTTACTTTTTTAAAGAACTTTCTTTAATGTTCACATTAATGCGCTTTTATGCGTTATGGTCTTTACAAACACAAAATATATATATACAGTACAGACCAAAAGTTTGGACACACCTTCTCATTCAAAGAGTTTTCTTTATTTTCATGACTATGAAAATTGTAGAGTCACACTGAAGGCATCAAGGGCTATTTGAGCAAGAAGGAGAGTGATGGGGTCAGATGACCTGGCCTCAACAGTCACCGGACCTGAACCCAATCGAGATGGTTTAGGGGTGAGCTGGACCACAGACTGAAGGCATGCTCTCGCCTTGACTCACCATGACTACCACACATACTTGAAAAAACGGAAACACGCCCACAGTGCGTCTTCGTGTTTCTAGTGGTTGGCATCCACCAATCCTACAATGCGTCGCTGCTGCAAACAGGTTAGGCTGCACTTCAGTCAAAATTATTATTATTTTTTTTTTTTAAGTAACGGACAATGCACCATATGGTAACGGTAACAGAGTTAATTTAATTAAAAAGTAATGCGTTACAGTATTACTTACTGTCAAAAGTAACTGTGTTACAGTAACGTGCTTTGAACTCCCGAACTGACACAAATGATTCGCAAACCCGCTACGAACTCCCGAACTGATTCAAATGATTCGCGATCCCGCTCCGAACTCCCGAACTGACTCAAATGATTAGCGAACCCGCGCCGAACTTTCGAACTGATTCAAATGATCCTCGAAGCCGCTCCGAACTCTCGAAGTGAATCAAATGATCCGCGAACCCTCTCCGAACTCCCGAACTGACTCAAATGATTTGCGAACCCGCTACAAACTCCCGAACTGACTCAAATGATTCACGCTCCGAACTCCCAAACTGACTCAAATGATTCGCAAACCTGCTTTGAACTCCCAAACTGACTCAAATGATTCGCGAACCCGCTCCGAACTCCCGAACTGATTCAAATGATTCGCGAACCCGCTCCGAACTCCCGAACTGATTCAAATGATTCGCGATCCCCAAACAGACTCAAATGATTCGCGAGACCGCTCCGAAATCCCGAACTGACTCAAATGATTCGCGATCCCGCTCCGAACACGAGAACTCTTTGACCACAGCTGCTGTGCTTCAAAAGCTCTTGCAGCAGCTCAACACTGCTTTTCTCTGAGGTGGTCGGATCACATCGGGATCAGATTGTGGTTATTCTTGCAGATCATGACTTATATCTACTCTTCCTGTCCCTGGGTCTGAATGGGCTTGGGTCTCAAAAAAGAAAAAAATTCAATCACCAAGGTGAACGTTATGACAACACCAGTGTTGTGCTAGTTACTAAGAAATATGCATTACCGTTAAAAGTAACTTTTTAGTTACTTTTTTAAAGAACTTTCTTTAATGTTCCCATTTATGCGCTTTTATGCATTATGGTCTATACAAACACAAAGTAAAACAGAAAGTAATTTTTAAACACTTTTTTGATTAAGTCAGACCAGCACAAACTGAACATTGTATATCACAAGGATTTCTGAAATAAATAACAAAACACCTGAATGATATATTCAGAATCAAAAACTAAAGTGGCTTCTGCATCATAAAAGCTGTTGTGTATATAAATGGAACTGAATTACAACGCGTTACTTCCCAACACTGATGGTGAATATGATACTTTTTGGTGTCTATTTATTATTGAGTTATTTGTGGACACGTTAATGTTTTTAGATGTGTGGAGTAAAACATATAACTCTTCTGCCTTGCCTGCCATTGATAATTCAATTATTTAACTAAACTGTCAATATTTGATTATTTATGGTGGCCATCCAACAAGTTTTAGGTCGGACAGTCCGGCTTTGAAATTCAGTGTCCATCAATGTGACACTCATTTGCCCTCCTAATAACACTATTTTATACTTCATATATTGGCATTTTTTTATATTATGTTCAGATTCCAAGTATGGGTTACCATACTTGTCCACACGTAACGTCACATCACTTTCACTTCAAATGGAGATCAACAAATAAATAAATCAAGAAATATCAACAAGACATATTTATTTCCCTTTATAACTACTGATGCATCAACATCCTGCACATGCTTAACGTTTATCTAAATATGTCACAATATAAAGTAAATACACAATGTTATTAAGAGGGGCATCTTATGGTACATACATATAGGTTTTTAGTGAAGTCACAGGCTATCTAAGGGGTAAATGATGAGCAGGTTTCTAAGCTATGATGTGATGATATCTTATTTCATTTTCAGAGAATGTGCCGTCTCTAATTACAGCAATCCATACAGTCTCTAGTGTCATCAAAGAACTATTATTTGGTGTGAGATGTGCCTGTGCATTCTGTGGGCTCTGAGGTAAAGGTGATTATCAAGGAAAATCGACATTGTAAGGGGTGCCACAGGTAACGTTACTAAGCTCACAAAAGAATGTCCTTAATTATCTTGCATCAGAACTGTGAAAAAGAGAATAAAATGTACATTCTATTTGCACACACACACACAAAGAACACTGGCATATTAATTGGTGAAAATAAAAATCAGTCATAAATATTCATAACATTTAAGCACTACAGTGATTTGCAGGCTCAAACAACGAACCCTTTGTCTTAAACATTACAATTACTGCTTTCCATGTTAATAGTAACCATGACTTGTGTGTTGTCTTAAATGAAAATAACAGATTCACTTTCTCCAAAGCGAAGCAGATCCCTCAGACATATAAAGCAGTCACCTAGGGGACACGCATAGATACAGACTCAGCAAACAGAGTGGCTATTTGTCACTTGGCTGTTATGGTCTTCCATGATTGCCATTGTTTAAACACATCTATTACACCTCTCAGAAACCTTTTTGGTTTTTAATTTATGAAGATTTGGCTTTGTCAATTCACATCTGATGGTATTAATAAATCAGCATGCCGGAATGATTCAAACATAACCAATGTGATCGAGACTGGAGTGAGTACTGCAAAAATGGCTCGTCAAGTCTTTAGAACTTGATTTTTAGAGAAAACGCTTCACTGAAACAGTAGTTGAGGCCATACAAAGGTTTAATGAGGACCAGTAGTAAATGGCTAGTGTATGCATCATTGATTTTAAAGCTCTGATATGAAAGATTATAATACAGTCTAAAATTTTTAAAAATGCCATGACAAATCAAGAAATATCTGCTAGCAAAAGACTCATTAAAAACCCTGCTAAGCTAAAGTGCTGTCTTTAGACACTATTGCCCTTTTTAAATCTGACCCCACTTTGATGACACCAAAAAAAAAAAAGAAAAAAAAAAAAGAAGACATTTTGTATGATATGGTACATGTAGATACTTTGTTCTGAGATGTGCAATTATGTTGGTTCTGTTGCAGAGTAAAAAGAAAATATGTGACCCTGGAACAAAGTCTTTAGTCGCTGGGGTATATTTTTAGAAATAGGCAAAAATAATAATAATAACAATTATTATTATTATAAAAAAAATGGCTTTATGGGTCAAAATTATCGATTTTTTCTTTTATGCCAAAGATTAGGATATTAAGTAAAGATCATGTTCCATGAAGATATTTTGTAAAAAAAAAAAAAAAAAAAAAAAAAAAAAAATATATATATATATATATATATATATATATATATATATATATATATATATATAAATAAAAATAATAAAAAAAATAAATAAAATTGCACCCTCAGATTCCAGATATTCAAATAGTTGTGTCTCGGTCAAATATTGTCTTATCCTAACAAACCATACATCAATGAAAAGCTTATTTATTCAGCTTTCAGATGATGTATAAATCTGAATTTCAAAAAATGTACACCTAAAACTGGTTTTGTGCTCCAGGGTCACATATCAGTAATTCAGATTTATTCATAAAATGTGCATCATCTACAAATATCATATAACATACTTAAAGAAAGAGTTCACCCAGAAAAAAAAAAAAATAATAAAAAGTAAATCATCACGAAAATGTACTCACCCTAAAGCCACCCAAGATGTAGATTTATTTGTTTCTATATATACTTGAATAGTATTTACAAAATTTGGTGACATACCTTTGAATGCATGGATATGAAATGATTCTACTTACACAAGAATAATTTGGGGGTAATAGTGTATCATATGCTCAAAAATTAATTGTTACTTTGTAGATTGAGGTGACAGGCAGTAAACATGTGTTGATTGTGATAACAGAAATGTATTACACCTCTGATGTGATGTGTAAAAGTGCATAAAGATGTGTAAAAGATGTGTGTATTGAAGAACAGACTGTAACTCATGCGACACTGAAGTACCAGAGCAAAAGCGAAACCATATTGCTTTCTACTTCAGTCGTTTTCCATTGTGCTTCTGGTCAGCGCAGTCGGTGGAGAGCAACTGCGCCCCGGATGCAGAATCCGACACGGGCGTCTTGCACTCGAGTGAGATTTTGGGCATACGTCAGCATGACATCAGAGCAAGGCAGACGTAACTCGGACACATTTCTAACCGGCATGCATCTCGCGCTGATCACCGGTGATCGGTTCTGCATACAAGCTCAAACAAGCCTTTTTTTACCGCTCATACCAGGACCTCGAAAATCCTCATGACTTCCCGCCCTTTGTAGATACTTGTTTGATGTTTTGATGGTCTTGGTTGTCCTAATTCTTTAATTGCCAATTTATTCTTATTGCTACGATGAATGAATGGTATTTTTTTCAATGACACGATATAATTAATCTGTGCTGAGGTAACGTTCGCCATGATGTTGATCAAGTTCAGCTGACAAAGGCATGACTGTCCCCATCTCTCAGTTTTTTTTATTTTTATTTTTTATTTTTACATTTGATAAAGATATTAAAAGTATATTTTTATTTTTTTATTGTTGTTAAAATTCAAAATAGCTTTTAAATATTATTAGATGTCACTGTTCCCACCAGTCGTTAAGGTTAAGAGTAAGGTTACGAGTTAAGGTTACGCAAGATGACGAAAGCACATTAGGGCTAGCCCTCCCGGAACTCATTGAGATTGCATTGCAGTGGCTGTAATAAATAAAAAATAAAAAAATAAAAAAAATGTATATATAATAAAGATCTTTGAATGGAAGTCTGAGAGCACTCGGGCCGATTCTCAGTTTGACAGAAATTGCCAATATATATATTGTTTTCAACATTGATAACAATAATAAATGTTTCATAAACAAGGAAACTTTCAAGAGTAGTGTACGCAACAACTAACAAGAGTAAACAAAAACATTAGCTCTTTCATTGATAATAAACTAACCTCAGAACATTATTATGATGCAATTTAATCCCCAGTATCTGCTGTACAACACATGTGGTGTGTCTCCCACATATCGTCTGAACATATGGCAGAGTGGAGACTGACACTATGGGACTAGTGTGACATTTCTCAAAGTATAAAAGGTGAAAAGGAGAAGAAATGTTCAGGATGGGTTGTGTGAATGTCTAGGGGACGTGGTGTTCATGTTGTGCTGGAAAGGACAGATGTGTCAGTCAGACAGGGCAGTGAGTTCAGAGACACAAGGCCAGGTGGTCATTGCTTACATGGTGAGGCATACCTGAAATCTGTTCTGGAAAAATTGATGTTCAAACTCAATTTGGGCACAATAAGCATCAGATGGTTCATTAAAAATTAGCATTTTTTTGTACCTATTTTTCTTGGTAAGGCTTAGCAATAAACAGGGCCAAAGATGACGGCAGGGAACAAGTGAATCCACAATTTCTTCTCCTGAGGTTTATAGGCTGTGCATCATAAATTCACGACTTCCTATCCTTGAACACAACAGCTTTGGGGTGAACACAGGGCACACAGAAGTGTTCAAGAGACGGGACAAAGCTCTATCTAGGAAGATGACCTCCTCGCTGGACACTGAACTCACCTTGTCAATCATCTGTCAGTGGCATTACAGTTAATCGACTTTTATATGTTTTCTGGTCTCATGTACTATGGGGGCAGGTGGCTCAGTGGGACAGCTGTATAGCGTGCCCTGGAAGATTCAGGTTTAAATTACGCTTCAGGCCCTTCCTGTGACCGCTGCTGGTTTGCCCTTCGGCAGAGCACTTAATGTTCATCTGGTCTAGAGGTGCTATGCTGTGATTGCACCTGTGCTCTGATATATCTTTATGACTGAGAAATACAGCTCAAAAGAATTATGCAGCTGTACTGAATGTAAATAAATGAAAATATAAAAACTTAAATATTTTGAGTGGAAATTACAATTTATATATATATATATATATATATATATATATATATATATATATATATATATATATATATATATATATATATATATATATATTTTTTTTTTTTTTTAGAATAAAGTCAAAATTACAAAAATACAAGATTTCTCATATTGCTATGCCTTTTATTTGTGATTTTTTTTGTTCTTTTTTTCGCAAAATATTACGCATTTAATCTCATAATTTTTTTTATTATTATTATTATTTTTATTTTAAATTTTTTACGCGGCACTAAAACGCAGTAGTACAAAAGAGTGGTTGGTAAGATTCGTAATGTTCATGAGAGAAGTCACTTGCTCTCCAAGGTTTATTTAATAAAAAATGCAGTAAAAACAGTAATATTGTGAAATGTTATTATAATTTAAGATAAACAGTTTATACTTTGGAAATGAATTAAAGTTATTTATTTTGTCTATGTTTGATTATGGCAAAGCTGAATTTCCATATAATTATTCTAATATGCTGATTTGGTGCTAAAAAATTATCAATGCTGTCAACAGTAGTACTAGTAGAACTAGTAGTAGGATGTTTCTTTCTTTATTTTTCACACACACACACACACACACACACACACACACACACACACACACACACAAAATAATAATAATAAATATTATTTTTAATCCTTATTTCCATTAAATGCCTTCTGCTTTCATTGGCTAACTTCATGTATTTTGATATGATAATGATGATTAATACAATCATATATATATATATATATATATATATATATATATATATATATATATATATATATATATATATATATATATATATATATTAGGTTTAACCAAATACACTGCACAATCATAAACAAACAAATATAACAACATTGTTTTTGAAAATGTTTCAGTCAGACATAACTTGAGGCTAAAGGCACTTGGACAAGGATCATCATAGCATAAAATGTGTTGCTATGGAAACATACCATGCAAACAAAGTACTCAAGAAAACGAGTGGGTGCCCTAGAGATCTAGTTGTCATTGTTGCACTCTATATAATTTATTTATATATTTCTCACATTATTCGCATTCTTTGTTCACGTCTTTTATTGCTATTCTGCTAGCACAACAAAAGAGAAGGCGTTGATTAACTTAATTTGGCTTGTTGCAAAAGAACAAGAAAAGTTTTATGAAACCAAGCCATTTCATTTAAAGTTTATTGTAATAGGATGAAAACTGATCTTGGAGAGCATGTAGTGCAGCATCAGGACAGGATATTTGGATTGAAAAGCACTCTGTTGTATTCAAGAGGACAGCAGAACGGTACAGATTTCTCATGTATTTAATTTCCTGTTCCGGTTAGATACTAATAGAGTTATGGGCCATTTTCAGGAACATGTCTTCCTGGTGCCTTTTCCCTTTGGTCTGTCGCTCTTATGTTTTTTTAGGACTATTAAAGTAGGTTATTTTGTGGTTTGAGAATCCTAAACATGTACATGTTGGGGGCAACGATGATAGAGATTTTATGCTTTAATTTGATCTGGATTCAACCTGATGCTTAAAAGCTACATCTTATTGGTAGCCGAGACGGAGGATATGTCTCCTCATTGCCAGAACATCATCTTTCTAGTGAGTGGCCAAGAGGACGGGCACAAGCACAGAGCCGTACTGGCAGTGCTTGATGAGGTGCACTGATGCTTATTGTGCCTTATCATTGCTGCCATAAATCCAGCAAAGCATCTCTCCTTGACTGAGACTGAGCTGGCGTGCACCAGATGTCCCCGAGGTTCAGGTACGACTCGTATTTATAGAACGTGAAAGATGGTCATATGAAGCAATAAATAACACCTACATTTAAAATCTAATACATCTAAATACCAGATCCTCCAATGCTTAGATATTTGAGTTACTGTTGGAAATGAATAACAGCAGAAAAAAGAACAATGAAATAAAATCTGTGTGTAAAATCACATTAAGTAAATCATGTCATATTTTCTCAATATAACAAGTTTATTATTATTATTATTATTTTTTTTTTCATAATAATTGTAGTATAGAACTACAATGAAAATGGCTTTGGAACAGTTTTCACTTAGAAATTTCAGAGAAACTGGATCATATCATATTAAATTGAAAATGTAATAAACATGAACATAAAATAGTATTTCCTATTAATACATAATAAAATAATATTTGTTTTATTAAACTCTGATGTTTGTTTGTTTATTTATTTAACACACAGTGTTATAGTTCATATTTAGCTTAAAGGAATGCTTAACCGAAAAATAAAACTTTTCTGAAATGTACTCACCCTCAGTCCACAAAACATATAGAAGAGTTTTCTTCATCTGAACTGATATGGGTACATTTATAATCTTCTGTGAATGGGTGCCGTCAGAATGAAAGTTCAAACAGCTTATAAAAACATCATAATTTCACTGAATAAAGCAATATCATGAATAAATGGTTCGTATTATAGCCATAAGCAACAGCAAATAAAGTGAAAAAATAAAACTTTGTTTAAGGTATTAATTGATTGTGATGCGCGGGTTGATTCGAAATGAGGGGGTGTCATGCCAGATGGCAACCCTGATAAAAGTGTTAGTCGATAGGCTGAGTCGTACGTCAATCAAACTGTTGACTGGTGCACGAACGCCTCCTCGACATTGTCAACAATCTCAAATTGGAGAGAGCGCGCGCTGTTCGCTCAGGTTAAGATATGGCCGCGAAAAAGAGAAGATGCACTTTTAATAGCGAATGGACCGCTACATAGTCATGGTTAAGACCTGTAGATGGCGAAGCAGAGAGAGCAGTTTTTCTGTGTGACATGAACACGACGTGAAGCGACATGGTGCATGTGAGTACCACAGAAAAAAAGCACATCATCAAGAAACATGCAAACCAGTGCAATCGTTTTTCAATAAACCAAATGACCCACAGGCTGACAAAGTTTGGGCAGCAGAAGTGACGAGCATTTATCATCACACACATTCATATCGCTCTACCGACTGCAGTAAGTTAGCCCCAGTAATTTTTTTTCAGATTCTGAAATGCCTAAGAAAAAAGCTGTAGAAACTTTGGGTGATAATTTTGGTTATGTAGTATGGAAGCAGATTAGTCTCAAATATAATTCACGCAACAACAACAACAACAAAAAAAAAAAACACGATTCACACATGCGTAGACAATTTCACATGCATGAAACCTAATTCACGTACACACACAAAAAAAAAAAAAAAAATCACGTGCGTGAAAAAATAAAAATATATATATATTTTTAATATATATATTAAAAATATATATGGGGGTGTTAAAAAATAAATATAGGCAACATATTACAGAACGCTCAATGTCTACTTTTAAACGAAAATATTCCAATCAAATTAAAATAAAATAAAATAGGCTAACTTACTCTCTTATTATGTAATCCATATGAAATGTGCATTTCTCTCTGGCGTTCAAGGCGAGTCCGCATCAACAACTTCATCTTTGCAGTGACACAGAAAACAAAAGTTTATTACTAAACAGCCTATTTAAGTAATTAAATCAATATAAAGGGGCAACACATTTGCTACTTGTAAAAAATGCGGGTCAGTGGAAGGAAGCGGGTCGGGTACAATATTTTCTAATTTTGCAATTATCTTCACACACAGACATGGGGAGAAGTGGACCTGTGGGAGCAGATGTACAGTACACACATCTCTGATGGGCATGAAAACAAGCTGCTCCCCTTTAGGTACAATAGCTTCTGCACAATTTATTGCAACTTAAGTGTTTATCATGATCCCCTGTGACAATTGATATTATGATTAAGGGTGGTTGGGGATATGGTTAACACACTTGAAGAATTCTAAGGAACCTGATTAAAGTTCATACATTTTCACATGGACATTTATTTTGGGCATATGCAAATATGCTTCTTCTCCATTCAAGTGATCGCCAAGATGTAGCCTATATTTATTACATTCCATAATGAAAATAAACAGCATTTTTAATGTGCCAGATTAGCATTTTTATGCTTTAAAGATGATGAATAAGAATTTTCTTTCTTTCTTTCTTTATTTTGCCATAATACTACAGGAAAATATCCTTAACTAGAACATATTTTAAAAGAAAACTTTATTCCTTTTTGTCAGCAATAATCTTTTAAGTCTCAATTAATGAATTAAGTGAAATCTATTTTACGGCAAATATTAATTAATAGACTGACAAATTACCCTTTAGCTGCATTTTGTAGAGTCATATAAGTCATATACAATATTCACACTTAAATAGTTCCCATCAAATTACTCTGCATTCCACTGCTATTAAGTAATGGAAGTTCTCAAAAGCCAAAGTTACCAAACACCAGCGTCAATGACGCTTTTGAAACACTAAAGGCAAGAGCTTAACACATGAAAATAGAAATGAGATTATCCCAAGGACTTTTGTTCATATAAAATCTTGGCATTGAAACCACAGTGGCTTTTACACAAATTTAATAAAAGCACTCATGATGAAATTACCTAATGTCTATTGACATTTTATCCAGGCATTATTAAAACAGCCCAAGATCTGGTTATCATTTTCTTTGACGTTTAAAAATAATATCAAATATGCTTTATTGTTCAGCTATGTTTTCAGATTTTTTAGAGTAGACATTGCTATTTCTGTTTTATTGTTGAGAGTTTTAGTTCCCACTTGCACTGTGGGGCATGAGTCTACACATGACAATGAACTTGACATTGGCAGGCTGCAGCCTATGACGTCACAACTGGTGCGGTCGAGAGTATAAAAGAGCACCTGTTAAATACGTCATCCTCTTTTTTTTTTGTCTACAGGAAACCGTTTGTTTCTACATGAGTTAGGAGTACAGTTTCTGGAATTTTTTAATGAAAGCTTGAGGGATGTGGGAAGTTTTTGGGTGGAATGCTGTCTTTATGAGCAAGCTGGATGCGCAAGGTATGTTATACATTCACTAGACTGACTACAAGAGACAGGTAGGAACTTCTTCCTTTCTGCTCTCTCCCGAGAGATAGTATAGTGTTTGCACAAGCACATACAGCTTTCGAAGGAATTTAAGGCACTTATAGCAATTCACTTGCATCTGTTCTCGTATAATTACTTTCAGAGTGATAGAATCTGCCCTTTGAACTAGCATGCTTGAGGTTAAATGTGCGCTTTTTACAATGATATCGCAGTAATTGGATACACCCGGTCTTGAAGGATGAGAGTTGAGCACCTGCACCCCATGGTCGGGTCCCGTGACAGATATTACTGTGAGGCAGGATTAAGCGCTGGGGTTGTAGGCAGAGCACAGACGAGTCAAACAGGAAGTTTTCCTTTTTTGGCTCTTGATGACTCAAATATCACTATTGTTCTTTATTTTTATAATTACGAGGAATTAGAGGCAGAAAAGTGTTGCAGATAGGTAGTTACCTAAATTGTTAGGCTCTCTGTGAGCCTTCTTGACTACTGCAAACATTGTTAGACCTCCTCCTACTTTAGTGGGTTATCTTTATTGGGGCTATCACTCCTTAAGAGTTATGCTACGACAGCTGAAGCGAATTGTATACTTTCAAAAAAAAAGGTACAAACGTTGTCACTGGGGTGGTACCTGTTTAAGAGGCACAACTTTGTGACTAAAGAGTCCATATAGATACCATAAAGACACATATTAATACCTAAAAGGTACAAAAGTGTAGCATCTGTAAAGGTGCCCCCCCCCTCTATAAGAGCTTTTGTACCTTTGTTTTCGGAGAGTGTAAGCTTTTTGTGAGTCTCCTTTGTAAATGCCTTCTCTAAAATCCATGTTAATGGTAATAGCACGTGCTGACTGCTTTGTGACTTTTCTAAAAATCCATGCTTATGATAAAGTCATGCTTCATGACCTTTCTATATCTATAACTCAGCTAGGCAGTATAGTATGCTTGGATATTATGTTCTTTGAAAGCATCCTTGGTTACTGGCCTTAGTATGGAGTGTTGCTAGGCTGCCTCCCATTTTGAGAGGTGTGGTATTTAGGCCTCCACACTGCAGAGCATCATGGGCAAATTAACTCTGAGTATTAGGCTCTCTGTGAACCTCCTTGGATGCTGGCCTGAATAAAAACGCATTTAGGCCTCCTCTCTCTGTTTAGTCCATTGTTCTTGAGAAGCTCTGGCCTATGATTGTGTTGCTGGTGCAATATTGAGGACTCCTTTGGGTCTTTGACTAAGTTCAGTGTACGTACACCTTTCCCCATAGCACCCTCTAAGGGATGCAGCACATGTTCCCGTTTCGAAAGGGAACATCTCTGGTTACGTATAGAACCATGGTTCCCTGAGAAGTAGACCGAGATGCTACTTCCCTTTGCCATGCTTCAGGAATTCCTGAAGACAAGAAGGGGATGACATATTTGACAGGCGCTCTTTTATACTCTTGTCTGCACCTGTTGTGATGTCATAGGCTGCTGCCTGCCAATGTTAAGTTCATTGTCATGGTTAGACTTATGCTTCAGACATTGGTCATGCTTGAGGCATTCCCCACAGTGCCCTCTAAGGGAAGCAGCAAACGTTTTCTGGAAAACCTAATCAAACACACATACAACTTAGTCAGTGAACTAGTGCATCCAAATAATGAGAGAAATTTTCTATATGAGCATGAATTTGTGTTATGGATAGGTTCATGGTTGGTACCTGGAAAAGTCCTGGCTCAAAACCTGCTAGGACGGCCATGAGCCACCATTGTGCCCTTGAGTGAAGCAGCTCATGCCAGTTGTTTCAAGGAAATTGCCAAGTTAAAAGTTGTGCCAAGTTAAAAGAGAATGATTCTATCATACTTAAAAGCCAGATGAAACTGCTTTAAGGGCTTTTAAAAAGCCAGTGGGCTGTAGTTACATCACATATGTACTGTACATATGAAAACACAAACACATGTTGGTGTTTCATGTTTTATGGGGACATTCCATAGAAGTAACGTTTTTTAGCAGTTCTTTGTTATATACAGAGTCCAACCCAATCTCACGGCAATTCGTACATTTTTCACAAGGTGGCTTATTCGTACCAATTCGTACGACCACACTCGTACAACCTTACCGTCACTGGGGTTTTTTACAAATCTTATAAAATCGTACGAGTGAGGTCGTACAAATTCGTACGAATAAGCCACCTTGTAAAATACGTACGAATTGGCCGTGAGATAGCATAAAAAAATATTAGTTCATGCTGTAACAGTTGCAGCTTTCTTAAGAAACCCTCCACCTTCCCCAGCTCCACCTGTATAGATCTGCTATGAGGTACATGTATGCTATATGGGGGGTATTTCATGTATGTTATATTTGCACTATTGAGTTTAGGAATGAACTAGAATGACAAAAGCTAATGGACATGGTCTAAAATCTATCTCAGATTGAGTTATTAACATTATACAACTTTCATACAGTATCTGTTTTTCCCTAATCTTTTTGAAAATGTTCCTAATACAGACTACGGACTGCCTGTGATTTGTTTTGTCCCTTTTTAAGATTGTGGCTATGTGACAATAATGAGCAAAATGCAATAAATGATTCAAGAAAGCTCATTTGATCATCTCTGCAGTAAGAACAGAAATGCAGTAGAGACAATCTGCTCAGTAAATAATGAGCCAATCAAACTTTTAGTCACAAGATCAAGGGAGTCAAATGTACAAACCTTGCATGCCATCTGTTGTTAGTATGTTTCTTAACCTAAGAACAACCACCTCCGCACCCTAACCACCTCCAGCCCCAAGAGCGCACACAGACACATACACTTACACATGCGAACACACACTCAAAGCTTGAGCCAGGTGCCCCGCTTCTCTAAGAATCAAACAATTAAGAAAGTTGCTTTCCTGAATCCACCAGCTGGATGTGCTTTAATCTCAGATTCTCTGCGAACTAGAGAGACAGTGGTGCAAATTATTTGCTTGTTTTGCATCACATCACATGTCAACTATAATGATGGAGGCCCACGCAAGATTTCAGCGGACAAAAAAGCAGCATGCGTATGTCTCAGTAAACCCACGAGAGCAGCAGCCTGTGAAGCAAAACAGCTTTCACTTTCATGCCTTTCTCTCTCTCTCTCTTTTTTTTATGTTTCAAGTAAAATTCTCCATTAGAATGGCAGCATGAAGCATAATTCTGTAAGCCTTCAGTCGTTTGAAGAAAGTCCATATTTGTTTAATTTTTTAAATGCATCACTTTTGGATGGAATGCTGATACAGAAATATGGATGAATGTGATACCACACTTATTATTATATATTTTTTTTCTTAGGTCTTGCTGTTTCAAATTTAATCATATATGTTTAGATTTAAACTGTAAACATTTGCAACAATGATCAAAGAAGCAATATCAACTGGATTTTTTTTTTTTATTATTACACCATGCATTATGAAGCTGCTGAAAGCTGATTGCGGACCAGGAATGAAACATAACATATGTGTTTTATTTAAACACCATTATTCGGTCTGATTTTATACACTAGTTATGAGTGTACAATGACTTCTGGGAAATTAACTGTGTATCATGTTTTTCCAACAAACAGAATTCCGATTATTTAGATGCATGCTGTGAGAATTCAGACCTGCAGAAAGGGGTCACATTTATGAAGCCCTCTCAAAAATTTACCAAGAGCTTTGCGTGAATATTGAATATCAATCTCCATGTGAATATAAATATTGTTGGTGATGTAAATGGGGGAAAAAAAAAACACTTTATAAAACTAATAAAGGATAAAGGATTGTTTAAGCATCAGTTGTTTGTAAACATTTGCTATGCTACATTTCAATAATATTTTATATCTGTTCACTCAAATCATTGTAGACGAGGGAGTGTTAGGGAAACCTGTCATAAATTAAAATTTTTCTTTGGATAAAAATATCACCATGTACATTTAATAATAAATCATAATGTAGAATAACAAACATGCATTCATGTTCAAGGGCCGTGGAGAGCCGTGTGGTGTCCTAAACCATCTGTACTTGACAAAATTGATGTGAGCAACTGAACAAGTCAAACCCTTGACATACTCAAATATAAAATATACTGGATTTTTACAATAAATCTTTAAGAATATCTTTACAATACTTCCATGCATCCACATCCATCTCTGTTTCCTGCCCCACTGACCAATTTCTTCGCCAGACTACAATAAGTGGGACAAAACTAGATGACCTATAAGGAGTATGTCGTGATAGTGTCTGTTAAGAAGTTTCCTAAGCATGTTATACTCTAGTTTAGCACAGCTTGACTATGTCAGTGTCACTTTCCCCAATGCAGCCATTTCCAAAATGTATGTGATAGAAGGGATCAGAAAAAAGCACCATGCTTTTGTGTCAGTCTAGGTAAAAAAGGAAAAAAAGGAAATGTCAATCTGTTTTAAGTAATGCTGAATGACAAAAGGATGAAGAGGCTTCAGCAGCAGTCTGACAAGATTACCAGTGGGAGAAGAATCTTAGAGATGGCAGTCTTTCACAGCCCACTTGACTTAAAGCTGTGGTAGGGAACTTTTGACGCTCTAGCGGTTAATACACAGAACTGCTTGCGTCTTGCGGAAGAACATCGTAGCCGGAACTACTTCTCTCTGTTTATGTCTATGAAGAATCACAAAGGTACTGGGTTACTTTTTTCTTTAAAAAATCTCAAAAAAAAAAAAAATACAAATATATGAATATATGAATAAATAAATAAATACAAATAATTATTGTGTGTGTTCAGCAGTTCAGCAGATTAAATAAACTCATGCAGGCACAACAAATTGAGGGTGGGTGAATCATGACGATATTTTGATATTTCAAGATACATGATACAAGTTACAAGATACATTGCATGCAATATGGAATGCTATGATTATGAATTTATGACTTAATTCTCTAATTTAAGACTCATAGAAACCCTGTACAAAATGTGTAGGCTCACACTTCCAGGCCAAATCTCAGAAGGCAAATTGTGGCATAAAGGAATGTGCTGGAAATCTCGGTGGTGGTCAAGTGCCATAACACATTTCCTCTGAACAGAGCATGAAATCATGAGATGATCCAAAAGGGCTGACAATTATGACCCCCTTTTGAGCTCATTTATGAAGAAGAACCAAAAAGGCAGGCTTTCATGCTAGAAATTGTCAGGAAGCACATCACTGAGTGTTAAAATTTCTACTTCTTCAAAGCACTTGCCATAAACGTGTGGCTTCGTATGGCTTGTTCAGTATGTAAAATATATTCATTGAAATCCTAAAGCTGACAATGTTACACGTTTCCTTTATTAACCGAGGCTACAGGAATCCCGCTCTGGTGATTTATTTAATGAAACTCTCAAGTGGCTCTAGGGTACCAAGGCACCAAATGAATAAGGCGTGCACCAGTGCTTCTAAATTCAGATATATCACTACAATTAGAAAGGCCAAACTGCCTGTTCAGTATTCAGATTCAGACTACAAAATGATCCACCACAGAAGCTTGTGGTATTGAAAAGATTATTATGCATCAAAGACATTGGCAAAAGCTCTGCCCACAGCAGCTCATTGCTCCTCATTCGTGGCACTACTTCACTTCTGCACTAGTTAGATGTCACTGGGGGATTGTTATCGGGACTGACTCTTCATTCCGAATCGGAATGTGTCAGGGATCAGTGATTTTAAAACTGGTCATGGGGCAATTTTCACCACCACAAAGCCTGCATGTGTCAGGCTGGAAGTGACAACTGCAACACTAGTACACACATCTCCCATTGGATCTGCATGGCATCTTTTATAGCGTGTTTGGAGACTTAAAACCAAAGTTTACTTTTTAAATCTTGAAATCTCATGTACTCTTCAACAGGAAATGTATAAAAGGCTCCAAATGCAGTGAATGTGACAAGGTGGAGTGTATACAATGGATTTCTTAAAGAGTCATTTGCTAGGAGATTCGTATTCAAGACTATGCTTCATTGGATCCAGACTTGAGCTTCAAATTCTTAACAGGATGCAGGAAGACTGAACATTGATTCAGCTGCTTCTCCCCTTGGAATAATAAATCAGTTGAGTGTTGCGAAAGCTAGCTATATGTGTATGTAAAACGTTCAATTATTATTATTATTTAACCCTTGGCTTTATTGTACACTATGTGTAAGGAGTATTATTATTTAGTTTTTTTTTTCTCAACAATACTTACTTGGAAATTGTTTGGGGACATCCGATTACATAATTTCTTTACAAATTCACAGAAGAAAAAAAAAATCCATTAAAATCTCAACTGTGGCAACAGCATTAAATGTTAGCAAGTGAATCTTCAGAAAATAACACTGAATAGCTGAATTTACCGAACTGAAAACATGATGATTAACAGCACTACTGCTAATAAATACTGTTTAAAAGCCAGCAAACAAATAAAAATAGACTGTCAAAACAATCCATTATTTCATTGTTCGTCTGGGGAAAATATTTACATATTTTTGAACCATTTTAATTAAACTAACTTTAATGATGATGCACTTCTACTGTAGTTTAATATCTTTATATTATTTGAAAAGCAAATTAGCTACTAATGAACAGTTGTCACTTAATGAAAAATGTTACTAGCAATGTGACTTTTTACTCATACTAATTCCAGTTGGAATATCAGAGCACTGAACATTTAAAAGTTCTCACCGCATGCTATTTCAAACAATGTGTGTGCTAGTGTGCTATTTTCCAATGGTTCTGAAAACATATGAAATAAATTAAAACTGTCATTCAGTAATATTTTCTTCTAAATATGAAAAATGAAATTTTCAACAATTATATTACATTCCTGGCAGTGCCTGATCACTATGAAAATCATGGAAAAGAACAACACAAACATTTTTCAGATTTTCTTTTGTGAAGAAAATGAATTATTACTTGAATATCCTCATAGCTCAACCTTTATGTGTTAATTAGCGGAAACTCTTCTATTGTTGGTTTTCAGACTATTTGACAATTCTATTTGAGTTCTTTTGAACTGTAGCTCATGGACACATGACTTGGAATTCATTGGTCACTCAGTAATTGCAAACCTCCCAGCAAAGCAGATCCAGACTCTTCAATTCATTCAATCGTGCTTCACGGACGAGATGGGCTATTGATGTTGCTATGCACTATATTCTTTGTTTCCAACATAAGGCAGTGCACATAGCATAACCATAGACATTATTACATGCAAGAGGTTCCTGCAGATTCATAGCAGTCACCAAGGAGTTATTGTTTTCATCTATTGTTGTCTTCACCCTTGAGCAGCCTAGTGCTGGTCTTTTTAGGGTATTCACTTCCTGTTTGAGAATCAACAGTGCTGAACTTCTATTTATAAACTCTATAGTCCATTTCCAGAGTATGTGCATGAACAGTTTTCCTGACTGTAGAGTCAGACCAATGTCCCAGTTTATGAGTTTGAAGTAAATTATTTTAACAGATTAACATAGGTTTCATAGACAATTGGATGAGCTTTTGGGGCAAACCTGACCTGTTGAAAAGAGATGGTCCTCATCCCTCCTGGGGTGGTGCTGCTCTTCTCTCTGGAAATATGGCACATAGTCTTAGAGATTGTACTTTTCTAACTGGGGCCCAGGTCAGGAAGCAGACAGACTGGCTAAACCGACCGTCTGCTAGCTGCCTCACGTCACAGAAGTCAGTTAATTCTTAGCACATAGAGACTCTTTCATCTAGATATCACACTATAGAGACTGTGTCTGTTTCCTGAACTAGAAAATGCAAAAAAACATCCAAAGCAATTTAAGAGTAACAATTTAATTGAGGTTCAACAAAACAGATGCAATACGGATAAACATATAGAGCTTGGCATATTGAATATCAGGTCCCTTTCTACAAAAGTTAGGGCACTTTTTTGCTTCCTATAACATTATCCAAAGAAACAAGTGTTGATGATGAATCCCCTGTGATGTTTGTATTGGTTACTGTACACAGGCCACCAGGGCACCATACAGACTTTATTAAAGAATTTGCTGATTTTGTATCCGACTTGTGCTGGCTGCAGATAAAGTTTTAATTGTTGGTGATTATAACATCCATGTTGATAATGAAAAAGATGCATTGGGATCAGCATTTATAGACATTCTGAACTTTGTTGGAGTTAGACAACACGTCTCAGGACCTACTCATTGTCAAATTCATACTCTAGATTTAATACTGTTACATGGAATTGATGTTGATGGTGTTGAAATTATGCAGCCAAGCTATGATATCTCAGATCATTATTTTGTTTTGTGCAAACTTCATAGAGCTAAAACTGTAAATTTGGCTTTTTAGTTTCAAGTGTGGTAGAACCATCACTTCTACCACAAAAGACTGCTTTGTAGGTAATCTTCCTGATGTATCCCTATTCCTTAGCATATCCAAAACCTCAGAAAAACTTGATGATGTAATAGAAACTATGGACTCTCTCTTTTCTAGCATTTGAAATACTGTTGCTCCTTTACGATTAAGGAAGATTAAGGAAAACAGTTTGACACCGTGGTATAATGAGCACATTCACACCCTAAAGAGAGCAGCCTGGAAAATGGAGCGCAGCTGGGGGAAAACATAACTAGAGGTATTTTGTAATGCTTGGTGGGAAAGTAACCTATCCTACAGAAAAGCATTAAAAACTGCTAGATCTGATTACTTTTTTCATCTCTTTTAAAAGAAAACAAACATAACCCCAGGTTCAATACAGTGGCTAAATAAAAAATAAAAATAAAGCATCAACATCAAAGCAGTAATGACTTTATGAACTATTTTATAAAATTGTAAGCATTCAGCCGTCAGCTACAGTAGACATCAGAAACATCAGACAGTGCACTATAGATCCCCTGAGGAAAAGTTTCACTCATTCTCTGCTAGGGGTGTCACGATTTCGATTTTAAATCGAAATTGATCGAAATTAAGTCACAGTCTCGAACTTCGAATTAAAAAATGGAATCGTCGATGCTGCCACGCCCCCATGTTGTATGACGGCAAATCAATGAAAAAAGTAACCGAGCATTCAACTGATGCTGGCGCGCGTGCTATATGGCTTCCGCGAGAGGAAAACTGAATCGGATGCGAATAAACGGGAGCCCGCGAGCTCATTTCAAACTCTCGCGCGCGTGACATGTACTCTGCGCGCAATAAAAGCCCTCGCGTGCGCATGCTCATTCTCCACATCCTCGCGCTCGATCATCTCACCTCTGCTCGCGCTAACAATTTTATTTTTGTCAGTCGTGGGGCGGGGCTTGCTGTTTTAGTTGTTATCTCAAATGTCATTGGTTATTCCCCTTTTCCTAAAGTCAGTATTCGACGCCTGTTAGAAAATGAGTAATAATTCACTTGATTTGACCCATGACTTCATCAGTGGACCAGATACATGCGAGTAATCATTTCTTTTGCTTGTTTAATTTATTTTTGTCTTTAATGTAATTTAATGCATTGTTTATAGAGTAGATCTTTTGTGGATACTTGATTAACAGGAATTCTTCTGATTGCTAGTGATTGCAGTCTTGTAATAAGAGGTACACATATTTTACAGACTGTAATGATGCACACACACACACACATACTGTACATGCATACATAATATATATATATATATATATATATATATATATATATATATATATATATATATATATATATATATATATATATAAATATATATATATATATATAAATATATATATATATACAAATAAATCTAAATGAATGACAGTGAAGTGTTTAACAAGTGTTTTATCTTTAATCTTTTAAATAGATACATCGTAATATTTGAAGGTTAGTTTAGTCATTTTTTTATTGTTTTTGTTTGTTTTGTTAAGAACTTGAATGTCATCTTTTGTGACTGCACTTACAAAAGAGAAACTGGATGGCAGTTTATTTTAAGTTTTCAATTGACTAAAAGTTTTAAATTTGACAGTGTAATGTGGTACATTGCAAACAAAGGTCAGATATTATATTACATAAAAGTCTAGTTTGAAAAATGACAATCTGTGCTTTAAAGAGAGTAAATGTAAAAATCGAGAATCGAATCGAACCGTGACCTTAGAATCGAAAATGCAATCGAATCGAGGATTTGGAGAATCGTGACACCCCTATTCTCTGCTATAGGAGAGGAAGAATTTTATAAACTTGTTAAATCATCTAAACCAACAACATCTATGTTAGACCCTATACCATCTAAGCTCCTAAAAGAGGTGCTTACAGAAGTCATAGATCCTCTTCTTACTATTATTAATTCATCATTATCATTAGGATATGTCCCCAAAACCTTCAAATTGGCTGTTATTAAGCCTCTCATCAAAAAAAAAAAAAAAAAAAAAAAAAACACAACTAGACCTCAAAGAACTAGTTAATTAAAGACTGTCCAAGATACTAGAAAAGGTAATATCCTATCAATCATATTCCTTCTTAGAGAAAAATCAAGGCTCTTCAAGGCTCAGTACTAGGGCTGATACTCTTCATGCTTTACAGGTTACACTTGGTAGATATCATCAGGAAACACTGTGTTAGCTTTCACTGTTATGATGATTAAACTCAGCTCTATATTTCTTTGCGGCCCAGCGAAACATACCAATTTGAAAAAACGGAATGCATAGTCGATATAAACAACTGGATGACGAGTTATTTCTTACTGCTAAATTCTGAAAAAAAAAACAAAAAACAGAGGTGTTAATTATTGGACCTAAAAACTCTGCATTTAATAACCTAGAACACTGTCTAAGACTTGATGGCTGCTCTGTCAATTCTTCGTCGTCAGTTAAGAACCAAGGTGTGCTATTTGATAGCAATCTTTCCTTAGAAAGCCACGTTTCTAGCATTTGTAAAACTGAATTTTTCCATCTCAAAAATGTATCTAAATTACAACCTATGCTTTCAATGTCAAATGCAGAAATGTTAATACATGCATTTATGACCTCAAGGTTAGACTATTGTAATGCTTTATTGGGTGGTTGTTCTGCACGCTTAATAAACAAACTCCAGCTAGTACAAAAGACAGAAGGTACATAACCAGGAAGTATGACCACATTAGCTGGTTATTAGACAACTTATAACAATGTAAAAATCATAAAGTAAACACTGTCATAATGAAGAACAAAATAATAAGCAATCACTTGACATAAATGTGTGGTATTCATTCACACACACTGGTTTAGCTATATAACCTTTTGAAGTTTAATGAATCACAATATAGCTGTGATATAAGTGTTTTTCAGAATCGCTCGAACCTTGCAAGTTTTAAACATTCCTGCTCCACTGCAGATACTTAAATATACTTAAGTAAATCTAAATGTTGAGCACAAGCCAAACGTATTCTGATAATGTGTATACATGCCAAATGAAGCTAAGCTATGATGATCATATTATCTAGATCTATTATTTTAACTTTAAATGAATACATAAATAAATAAATAAATACATAAATAAATAAATAAATAAATAAATAAATAATGAATTAATGATTTCAGTAGGAATAGAGTGCTTGCATTATAAGACCAAACGTTATTTCAGTCTTACTGAAATGTAAATTTTAAGGTGCGTGTAAACTTAGTTTTTTGACATAAAAAACATGTGGCTTCTTAGTGTTATTACTTTTCCAAATCAGTTTTATTCCCAGTCCTCAAAATCAACAATTTTCTCTTTTTATTTTTTTTTTTGTCTGTAGCACAAAATAACCCTGTTTACATTCTGACTCATTTTGACAGCACGAGTCACATATTATGTTCATTATAATAGCAGAATTGCACACATTGTGTTTGCAGTGGATGTTTGCACACATTTATTTTGTTAGGGTGTGCAGTTTTCAATGGGTTGCCTGTGATGCAAAGATGAAACTAAAATGTATTTTGTCTTCCTCACAGAATACAACATGAATCAAACAAACCACCCCTTATGAGCACAAAGCTTCATACTAGGAAAACTTGAGAGAGCAACTTAATGCGCATTAGACTTCAGATCGTGCAATGAGATAAATTGAGAGGGGATACCAGGAAAGCAAAATGGCCTCTGGGCAGAATGTCTGTCTTACACAAGCAGAGCCTCTGGGTCGCTGTAGGCATCATTCACAAATGACATGCTCTGGATGTTTCTCTGAGCATCTTGTGAAACTCCACAGAGCAAACGTTGGGCCAGTCACCAACACATGTCAACGCACACCAGCCCTGTCCCCATCAAGCGAAAGATGAGAGATGGAAGTTTCTCAGATGAGTGGTTCGATTCCTCTGATCATTATCAGTACACTGCTCTGTTTTCACCAAATCCTCATAAGAAATCATTTCACCTTGGGCTCAGTATATCTGAAACTGTCTCTGTTATTCAAGTGTAGAAGATTATATTCACTGAAAACAGAAGAGCGCAAGATGTGAGTCAGATGCCTCTGAGGGACTGTAATGTTTTAAGATCTGCAAAAATGGAAAGCTCCTTTTTAAATTAAAAAGACAACAAGAAAATGGCAGATATATCTGGCTGTTTGTGTAGAGTCTTAGTCACTGATACATAAAGGGACAGAGGACACAATTTAATGAGCCCCTGAATATGTACCATTGACATTTTCAGTGGCCCCTTCATGCAGTGCCATCCAGACTCTAACCTCTTAACACTTTTACAACGGCATAACATATTTGCTATATTTACATATTTCATCACCTCCTTGATGGGTTGTTTTTATAATGCAAATATTTAACATCTATAGTATTGCCATCTGTATTTAGCAATACATTTATTTTAACAATACTTTTTAACTTTTTTGGAATTGGGTTTGTATAAAATAATCACCCCCGCACACAGTATTTGTTTTATCCAGCTGTATTTAATCAGTGCAACTTATAACATTCAAGTAAAAAAAAATCACAAAGAAACTGTGTCCGTCTTCTTTCATGCTGGAAAGCAACAAATTTTGATTGTTTTAAAGGGGGTGTTTATTTCCTATAAACACTATGTGTTACCCCTGACATCATAATGAATTAGTTCCATAATAAACAATGATGAAATTTACTCTCAACTAATAAATAAAACACTGGACATTAAACAACACACTACCCAGGGTGTATATTGGCAGATATTCTGCGCTGCTCTCTCTCGGCAGTAATGGGAAAACCCTGTGGGAATTCTCTGCAGGCCAGAACCCCTAAAAAACATGAGGGAGCACATCTGGGGCCCAGCAGGTGTGGGATGTCCCACGAGAGGTTGTTGCCAGGTATTAAAGACCAGCTTCCCCCAGTGCTCAAAGACATCTAGATAAATGTGATAATCAGCAGCAAGCCCAAAAAAGACCTGTTTGCCAGAGGGGTGTAATTGTGTACTCACTGACATTTTTCTATAATTCTTACATACATGTACTCCACCCTCCTCCTATTTCAGAGTAGAGATCATTTTTTACCCTGTCGTGCCCTAAGGACAGTCTGTGTTTACAGTGTAGCTCAGGTTTATTTTTGGTTATGTTTATGATTACAGTCACTATTGCAATTTAAGGAAAAATTCAGCCCAAACATGGAAATTCTGTTATTATTTGCTTACTTTTAAGTCGTTCCAAACCATATGACTTCAATTCTTCTGTGGAGCATAACGTAAAATATTCCATATAGCCACTAGATTCATTTTACAAGGACCAGTAAAATACAGACGTGTCTAGAAGGCCACTGTACTAATGAGTGCGAAATTCTCACACAAGCACATTACATAAAAAAACATACATGTTTTGAAAGACATGAGGTTGAGTAAATATTGATCATAGTTATATTTTTGAATAAGCTATTGCTATCCAAATAAACACAAACTATATTTGCATGAGGCTTCCGGAAACTATGTTGTTTTAAACAAATATGTCACACCATGAGAAGCATTATACAAATTTAAGTAAATGTTGCAGGTAATGTTACATGGGAGTCAATCAATCATGTGAGGAACACTTGTAGTGTAGTGCTGCTGAAATATGCTACAAAACACAAATAATAATGTAGACATTTTTAGATTTGGAGATTGTGTTGATTAAAGCAACAATCAAGCTTGCATTTGCATGACTCTTGACAGCCACTGTACAATCTTTGTTTACATGTTAATCAAACACTGAAAGGATGAGACAAGGGAAGCCAAGAAAAGTGCCACAATCTCATCAGCATTCTAGAGAGCTGGCTGGCCATGTTATCCTTGATAAGGAAGCCCAGAGTAATTGGGGAAGATAGCTTTTATTTCAGCCATCATTATCTCCCCCTCCTTTCTGTTGAGATTTAATTGTAATCATTTCCTCCCAAAAATATCATTGACTTTGTGAGGTATCTGCAGCAAGATCTGAATAATATTAAGGTGTCTGACAAGGGACACTGGGTTAAGTGAAGAATGGGATGCAGATCTGGGACAACATGAGATATTGATTTTTCTTTTTCTTTTTTGGTAAACAATCTAATTTACCCAGAAATATTTAGTTATAATTTACTTTAATTTTCATTTTACTCCAAAAATTCCTTTTTATTAGTATTATCAAGATTTTAGCCATTTGTGTTATATGCAAAACAGTGGCCAGGTTATAATTCAAAAGTCAAAAAAATGAGGGAGAGTAAATGATGACCTTTCATTTATTTATTTATTTATTTTGAATAAATAAATAAAAATCAGGGTTTATATGACACCTGTCATTAATCATTTTAAGGTTGGCAATGATCATAAAAGTCATGCCAGGCTCTGCGTGACTGCTTTAGAAATGTCGCACCAGATGAGCAAAATTTATCAAGGTACTAAAAATCATACCAGTCACCTTCGACTTCACCCTGCTGAAATATGCACATGTCTGGAGGACACTATGTAAAGCAGAGGGGCAGTAAATTAATTTTAGATTGCATCTAGAGGACTACCTGGTAAATTTGGACTAAAAATAACTTAGAGGCACTTGACAACTAAGGATAGAGATGGATTAACCAACTAAAGCCTGATTAAATGAACAAAGTCAGCTTGTCGAAAAGGGTTGTGGAAAATAGGATAGGTTTGACCTTTCTCACCTCAGTTGTGAACCCAGCTCAAGGTACACACACACACAACACAAATCCTTGTTGTTGTACTACATAAAGTCTGTAAGATTGTACATATATATCTTAGTCTACATTTTAATAGGCTATTAGAAATCGTAATAATACTAGGCCATTAGTTAAATGCCAGATATTATTTATTAAGCTATGACTCTGGATAATTGTTTTTTATAATAGAGACCATGGTTCTTCCATGATTCTCAAAACAAAACATTATGGCCTGGGTACACTTCATATTCAGCGTTCCTTTCCGTCTCACGCACAGCCACATCCGCTGAGCTTTCAAAAGTATACTCAACCGCAGATGAGCGGAAAGGTATGGTGTACGGGTGTCTGCGAGCCCTCTTGATGACGAAAATAACATAATGCCGTTGGTGTGGGGATGGTCGAAGTATATATACGAAGTGGCCTTTACGCGATCGGCAACAAAAAGTTTTTTTTTTTTTTTTTTTTTTTGCCTTATTGCAACTCTCTGTTCTCGACTTGCACAAACTATGTTGCAATGCAATAATTTTCCAAAATGTCAATTTCAGTGAAAATATGAAGTCTGTTAATGCCTGTTAACACAGGCCAGTGATGCAAAGACAGACGCACAGACAAAAATACTGTAGCAGGCAGATCACTCACTTTTCATGATGCACAAACTATTGGAAGAAAATCCTTAATATTGTTTTTTTAGGTTTATATCAATGTGTTTCTGAGGGAAGCTGATTGTCTTCTGAAAAGTTTGCATGGTATAATTTCACAAAGCTTGTCAGAACATTCAGTTTTTGCTTCAAATTGGGTTATTATAAAAAGATATCAGTCTTTATTTTTTTCCTTTTAGGAAACAATTCAAAGAAAAAAAAAATATTATAATTCTACTGTTTCTAATATTCAGTATGTTGCTGGAAAACTAAATATATTTTGTCCATCAGTTTTTTAACCAATTAATAAAAAATGACACAATTCAGAGCTGTAACAACAATACCCTGATATATGTTATAGGCTAATTCACTTAGGTTTCTTACAAATGTCTTATTTATCGTTATAAATGAGTCTAAAATGTTTGAATTAATTTGAAATAAATTAACGAACTTGATTCAATTGTTTTTCAACAAATCGCTTGATTGAATGAATTTGACAGCAAATGCATTTCAGATAGGACCACTTTGAGAAGTTACTTGAGTTTACTGAACACAATTTATCTTTGGTGGTATGGTTCCTTATGGGGGTTCTTGCTCCCAAACAGTGGGACGTCTATTCTGTAGCTTGGTTATGAGGATGAGTGTCTCTCAGCAGTGAAGTTCATGCCAACCGGGTCTTGAAAGCCTTAGTGGTCTGAAACAAAGAGGCGACAAACAGAAGGTGCGCAGTAATATGCTCTTGCTTATAATGGGGAGGGATGGATTGTTGCGAGCCATTTGAAGCCAGTAGTGGCACGTATATATGTCCCGTGTCTAATAGTAGAATAGGGTTGAAGCTATTTGATAGCTGACCGCATCAGCTGGCCACAGCCTATGCCTCCGTGGCCTGACTGAACTAACGCTGCACTCAATTTTAACAGTCACTGTTCGCAACTGTACCTATCGGCATAACATATAGGCGTACAATCTTTATTTGAAGCATAATGAGTTCCAAAGGTAGTTTTCTCATTTTGTATGCGGCTGCTGCAACATCAGCTATATCTGGTCTATAAATTTTTATCCCAATACTTTTGTTATTAGTAGGCCTATTTAATGTTTGCAACACAGCAATGTAACCTTCTGTGTAACTGTTTGTGAAGCTGTTTCAAACATTACATGAGGAGATCTCTCTGGATCAGCAGCTGTGTGAAAGCAAGTTTAAATATTCCAATGTGATTGTGATTCAAATGTTTAATATACGTAGTGAAATCATTGTCATAGCGATAGGATTGCGTGTGTTTGAATCGATATTGCAATCTTTTAATTATTAATCCATATGAGCCTATGTCATAATTTGTATCAGACCGTAATTCAGCAGTGCAGTTTCAACAGTCAGTAAGACTGACCTAGCCTCTAACCCAGATGCCGTCTAACAAACACTACCAAACACTAACATTCATCACAAAATGTATAGAAAGGGAACTCCTTCAGTCCACGACACACCACTGATCAGCAAAAAGGGAATGCATGCTTTTCTGAGTATGCAAAGCAACTCTCCACTATACATCGGGTGCAAAGGTGCCATGCTAAAACAGTTAAAAGGGCAAAACTGAAGGATGACTCTGACCTTTGAGACCTGCGGGTTGGACCAGTGATACCTATGTACAGTGCTTAACATTTGCTTGGGCAGAAGTTTAAAAATATCTCGGTGAACTAGATTACGCTTGGCTTTCCCACCGCCCCTGTTTCAAGAGAAATACTGTGTGTTTTTAGCTGCATTTGAATCCTTCCCTTCAACTTGTCAGTGCTTTGATTCCTTGACAGATTTCCTTGCTGCATTTTTGCTTCAGTGCAACAATGCTCTGTTTTCTCCGTACTTTCTGGATCTGTCTCAAGTCTCATCTGACATGTGCGCAGAGACAGCCCTCTGCTCATCTGCTATTTTCCATATACCATGTACAAGGTTTGGCGATCTGCTATGCAAGCAACAGTGTAAACGTCTTTCCTGACAAGTGAATCAGTGCCAATTAACAACTGTATGCCATGTCTTACCATTCACCCTGTTGTTGGACTTTTTCTGGGAATGTTTAACGGGCAACAATTCTGTTCTGGTCTTCAAAAAAGTTGTGTTTTGTTTGTAAGATTTGTTTTGCTCAGCACAAATCTGTGATATGTTTCCATGCAGCTTTCATCGCACCACATCAAATGATAATCTAAGGATTTGATAAAAACAAAAAGATGTCTATGTTTTTCCCCCAAGCAAAACCATTCTTTCTATTACATGTCATTTGACAAGTATTTGCTCCAGAATGCTGTCTCGTGAGATTAGGGAGGAGAAGTGAGAAATAGTCACACCATCAAATCTGGGGCACCATTTCACCTGCTGAAGTCTGCCGTCCCAAAAGTAAAGCTTTCTTCTTTTGCTCTCTAGTTTACTGTTAGCGATTACCTGGCTTGGGGTAAACAACAAAAAGATGTGACTAGTGCACTACGTCCATTTACAGTGGAGAAACCGAAGTCTATAACAGCAATCCCAGATGCCAGTTAGTGTTGTATTCTGCAATGTTTGGTTTAATATTTTGAGACCGACAGAACTGACAGAATCAGACCACGTTCACTAATAACGAACAAAGCGGTGTGGGTGTTCTGCGATGAATTCACAATGAACTGGCGATTAACATGGGGTGACTGTGACCAATACAAAGGCATAACAGTTGCTTTTTATGAACGAAATGACTATTTCATGAAAAAAGGTGGTAGCAAAAAAGTAGGAGTGATAATGAAGTTGTCAGATTATTAGGATGCATATAGTGAACCACAGCAGGTTATATAAAATGAAAAACATATTCAAACCTAAGCACATAATTAATATGACTGTCGATCAATTTGCATGTCATTTGGTTGCTTTGCTGTTGTCACTTCTAATTTTTTAGTCTGCCAAACTTAAGCGGAGGTTTACAGGCGATGTGGCACAATCTTACACAACTGCAGCTGTACCGCAGAACGGGTGAGGGGTCAACACAGCAACAGTCGGGGAATGCTGCAGGGACGGACATAAAATTGGATCTGTCATTTCTGAAAATTGTAGAGTTGATTTGATCCTCCTCAGGCTAGACTTTGTGTAACCGGCGTTGTCCGTACAGGCTGATGAAGACAAATTACAAGTATTCTTCCCATGTAAAATAACACTAAAACTCTGGTTTTTAAATCTTAAAAGTAAATGCCACTTGATGATTGACATTGTTAATCAAGTGATTAGAGAGAAATGAAACAAACTTGATTAGCTTGTTTTGTTATCGTAGCTTATTAATTATAATCATCTGTGTTCACAGTGGTAATTCATCAGGTGTGCCTATACAGAACATATATCATAATAAAGCAAAAAGTCACAAAAGTGATTTCTTAGGCATTTAAAAAAAAAAAAAAAAAAATGATAGAAGACACTAATGTTAAATAAATAATTAACTTATTATGTATTAGTAATAATGATCACAATAAACAATTGTTCCACCAATTAACATAATTATCATTATTATCAAATCAACAAACATTAACCTATTGTAGATTGTTTACAGATTCCATTTAGCATTGTTTTTCCATTAAAGCGAAAAAACGTTCTCTCAATTTTTTCTTATTTTTCTTATTTATTTATTTTTATTTTTTCCATGAAACACATAATTATACATTTGAGTGTGTCATTGATATAAAATGGCATTGGTTCATGTGTCATTGTAATTGAATGTGTAATTTTGAATATGTGGAATAGGGAGTGATGTAGGCAACATAATACTAAATTATACATTACATTGAATTCAACTGATGCTGAGTTCACAGGTGTGTGTATAATGTTTTTTTTTATTTATTTTTTTTATATCTTTTCATGGCTTTGAACGAGGTTCAACCAATGAAAATAGTTCAGATTTACAACTCAAATAAAGCATACAGTAAGGGTGGTTTATGGTTTATTCCAGTATGCACGTCTAGATGTGTTTTGGCATTCCTACTGCAGGGCATGAAACATCCAAAATTTTGGCACTGAAGCTTGACTAAGAAGCCTTTCCACAAGTCTCATGTTTATCTGTTCAAGCTGTCACTACCACATGCTGTGGCCCAGCCTAACATATGTACAGCATTTACAGACATTCTTCTTCATCTTTGTTCTTAGGGTTTTCTTTTTGTCTTCTTTCTTTCTTTCTTTCTTTCTTTTTTTCATTCAAAACAAAAGTAACAGAGAAGTGATGAGAAGAAGTGGGGTGTGGATTTTTGGTCTTCCATGCAACGATGGCTTTTTACCTTTAAAACGGTATAATCATTCCTAATATATTTTAGTAGTAGTAGTAGTAGTAGTTTTTTTCCTTTTTTGATTAATAAAACTTGAAAAAGTTATATATTTGTCAATTGCAGTGGACACTGTGCATGAAGGTTGTAATGTAAGTCAATTGCAATAGTTCCATATGCTACATATATATATATAATACATACATATATATATATATATATATATATATATATATATATATATATATATATATATATATATATATATATATATATATATATATATATATTTATTATATATATATATATATATATATATATATATATATATTTATTATATATATATATATATATATATATATATATATATATATATATATATATATATATATATATACATAATTTTTCACTTGATATGAACTTTCTAAAATAAGATTATGTAATGAATTATGATCTGAGAACTGAAAGCTGCATACAGTACATACTGTACATAACCCAGCCCCCTAACCCCCACCCAACTAAACAAACACACACACACACACACATATTCTTATTGTATATCTATAGTGTATACTTATTCTGCATATCATGAACAATAACAATTTATAATTCACAAGTCTTAATTTGCAAATAATTATATTATTAATTTCAAATATCCATTGAAAGTTGCATCATTATTTAATTATAAACAGCCTTAGTCACAGTAGATTAGAATGAAAATTCCCTTTGAAATGCAGTGAACAGATATTCTCTTTACGCATGGCATCAACTTTAATAGACACATGTGTTTGAGTGGATGCTCACAAATATACTAATGATACCTAAATAAAATCTTAAACTACTCTCTAGAATACTTTGTGATTGATCAGTTTTGGCATTGAGTGGTCAGCCATGCAAAATGGATTGCTGCTACAGAAAATGTGTTTCTTACATAGCTGCATTCAATCACTTCAAAACAGCTTAAAAAAAATAATAATTGTGAAGAAAATGACAAGCTAATTATCTTGCCTATTAGCGGGGTAATTTTTATCTGCAGACAGAATAAAGTAAAAACAAGAGGAACATAAATAATGGAAAATCACTTTGTTGTTATTATTAGGCAAAATCTTTAATCAGAACAAATGCAAAGAATGAGGTTAATACTAAGACGGAATAGAATTAAATAGCAAACAATGAGTTGTTATAGAACAAGAATACATGGCAAGTATGTATGAGTTTGCCTTTCAGATGTATATAGGGCAGACTGGGGCTAGTTGTCACAAGTTTTTGAATAGCTAATACGCATGTCATTTTACAAACCTTGCAAACTTTGGTGAATAAATCTGTTAAATCTGTGTGTTTGCTGCATACAATTTGGACGCTGACATTTCTAACTGTCATATTCGTGTCATGTTCATTCTGTGTACTGTATGGAAAAGTAGTGCTGTCTGGTCTTCCCAGTGCACACAGACCAGTTGAAGTAGGTTGAAGTTGAAGTAGGTGGAATTTATATAAAGTGGACAATATATTGATATTTTTCCAGTTAATTATTTCTAATTAAATGCTGTGATATTACATATATTGACAGACTCTCTAAGATATTGTCAGAATAATAATAAATAAATAAATACAAAATTGGTTGATCAGTGGTCCACATATGCAAGTTCTGTTTGTTTTTTTTTTTTTGTTTTTTTTTTTTTGTTTTTTTTTTTGAGTTTTAAATCTTCCTTTTGAACTGAAAAATTCTCTTGAAGAATGTTGGTTTTCACATTTTTATTATTGAGATGAGTTGTAACCTTTTACATATTTGCTGTTTAAAGAGTTGATTTATGTTTCATTATATAAACACTAAATTGGCAATTATGTTATTTATATTCACAGCAGCTGAAAATACTAATATACGATGTTTAACGACAGGCATCAACCCCGTATAGTGTGGCAGCATGCCATGCTATTGTGCTTAGTGTACTGTATCTTATTTCCTGGGCACTAATGGTGGAAAAGTAAAAAATAAATAAATAAAAAAAAAAAAATTGTAGTCAGGTTATGTGCCTTCAGAGAAATTGACTTTCAAAAACAAATGCTAAGAAGCATTCAGCAGATCGAAAGAGTGATAACTAGCCCTGCTTTCTCCTACAGTATATGTTTCTTAATTCATGGAGTCTATTACTATGGCAACATATGGACGATTTTTGATTAATTTAAAAGACAGTTTATGAGAACATGTTGGTGATGTACAATGCAGGTCCCACTCACAGTAAATAGAGCATCTCCTCTATGATTTATATGATTTATTGGCGTTTTGTTCTGCCGGTTTAAATGGGCTTACTCTATTAGAATCACAGAGGGTCGCATATTTTCCTTAGTAGTGCACATGTGAAAGCAAAGCAGTCCCCAGAGCCTCTGTTTACCAACCAAGTCGGATTTACTCCTTTCATACCCAGACATACGGAGGCTCACCTTCTCCCCCGAGGCTTTCATTTTGTCTCACATCCTAACTCCACTCCAGCCACAATCCGCTCAAAACTTAGCAGACTGAGGGGCTTTTATGCAAATCTCTGCACCAAAAACATAGTCGCAAGCCCATTCCTCATTCTCAGAAATACACACTTCAAAAAGAAGCCATTTAATTCTCTGATGACAAAATTGAGAACAGTTCTATTATTGCCCGCTCCAGCTAGAGGGGACAACTTAAGGAGCTTGTCTGTAAACATAGCCGTACAAAACCACTCTCAAGGAAAGCTTCATCAGGCAGGGCATCATTTGCATTCTTTTAAACAAACGTTTTGATGGTGAAACACACAGGCCCGCCCTGCCATGTTTGATCGCCATCATTTTCACAAAGCACTGACACTAAGTACAAAAACAACTTAAGGTCATATCTCCGTGACTATGACAGACAATTATTCAGCTGCATTTCGTATGAGGAGCTATGGGGGCGGACACGGATGATGGGTGAATGGAATGTTATCCGATGGGTGAACGGATGATGGGTGAATGGATAGTTAGTTTGGTCAGTTTGCGTTTCAGCAAACTGACCAAAACAAAGCCGGATTCTTCTGTGTCTAATGGTGGCCAGCAGAAAAGCTTTTGAATCAGATCACATCGAGGTTAAATTAAGCTTCTTGAAATGGAATGGGGGGTGGCGTGGATTGCAAAAAGAGGGGTAACAGGGAATGGTAAAAGGGTTCGAATAGCAGCCTTATTCATCCAGTAATTTATGTCATTCCTGAAATATGTCAAACAGCCATTAGGAATGCTGTTCTGATTACAAAAAAGCGAGATTTAATTAAACGTATGAACTGGGGATGGTGGTTTGTGAGGATTGCAATTAAAATAAAATAAAAATTGACTCTTAACTGTCCCAATTCAAAATATCAAGTATTTTCAGACTGCACTAGTATGCTAAGGCAACAAACAATGAGCATGTTTAAATTCATTATAGATAAATGTTCGTACCCCATCAGCACCATTATTTTTATTTTTATTTTTTACCCTAAGCATGAACTAAATGAGGTAATTTCGTTTAACACTCTTAAAAACAGAGGTTCAATGATTCCATGAAGATTATTTAACATCCGTGGAACCTTTTCATTGAACAAAAAGTTATTTCTAGTCGGAAAAGGTTCTTTTTTTGTTTTTGTTTTTGTATAATGTGCACATAACATGTAATAGTATGTCTTTTCCAGTCCAAAAGTACTCAAATGCCATTCATTTCTCAGTATTGTGTATATTGTAAGACTCAGCTCTTTGTACTGAATGACTGACAGCTGCCAATTGCAGCTTGTGTCACTGGGAAGCTGAGCCACAGCCTTTCACTTCCTACTGTTCTTTCTACGGTCACACGACATGAAATCGATACTGAGCGTTCAGCAGCTGATAGGGATGCCGTGAAAAAGAAACTATATTTAAGTCCACTGAAGCACATAGCATGACTAACTTGACAGGACAAACTGTATATTATGCTTGAGATCACACTTTTATTTTATTTATTTATTAATTTAGTAATATCTTATTGTCTAAAGCCAAACATCATGAAAAATTTTTTGCACAAATTTCCATCTGTTTGTGTTGAAACTGAGACCTATGTTATTAACATACAAACGGCATACAACAATATAATAATCTGACATACAAACAACTGTAGAGATGAACAAACTATTATGAATAATTTCAATACATCAGATTTATTTAACCCATTTACCTATTTTGATACTTATATGTTTTCTTAAACAAACAAACAAAAATCTATATTTGAACTAGGGATGCACCGAATCCAGGATTAGGATTCGGCCGAATACTGGGCTTATTAACGGGGTTCGGTTTCGGCCGAACCTTATTTATTTTTTTCACCGAACCGAACCCTAGGCTTGCGCTACGCTGGTCGACGTCACGCGGCCGTTGATTGCGTGAATGTGTTTATATGAGGAGGAACACGACACGACAGTTCGCTCTAAACTAAACTGTTCAGGAATCTTGAGCGCCTGGGACGATTTATACCGTAGCAATACAGAGCCAGCCAGTCACATCGGGTGCTGACGTGGAGATAAGCGTTTTTTTTCGGTGAGCCTTTGATTCCTCTTAGAGAAGATCCTCTTCAGTGGTGGAAGACAAACCAGCAGCGATTTCCAATTCTGGCAAAAATGGCAAAAATCTACCTCTGTGCCCAGTGAAAGACTTTTCAGTACTGCTGGGGACATTCGTTCCCACACTCGCAACCGGCTGTCACCTGTTAATGCAGAGCGTCTTGTATTTTTTAAAATTAAACTCTCATTTCATGAGAAAGACTAGAGGTTTTTCATTAATTTAATTATTATGCAGGAGAGATGTGTGTGATCTTCCGTAATATTTTCCGTAATATTTGGCTACTGTTCTAATCGTAGCCTATCCTACTGTTATAAACAAAAACTAAACAGCCTACTATCCAGGTTTATTGAGTAAATGTTCAATTACATTCATTTCAGTTAAGTCACCAAACATATTCTGATTTTTAAAAAGAAAATAAAAACACTTTTCTTTGCGTTGCTGCACTTTTATTGAAAGGTTTTGGTTGTTTAATTGGGTAAGCATATGCTTGGTAATTGTCAAAAACTTTTTTCTCACTTGTCATCCTGGCATAATGTTGCCTATTTTTTTTTTTTACACTTAAAATAAAATAAAATGAAAAATACATTGCTGTGGACATTGTTTACTTCATTAATGTGTTTTACTATGATAATGGAATAAGGATGCGAGTAGGATTCGGTATTCGGTTTCGGCCGAATCTTAAACAGTGGATTCGGTATTCGGCCGAACCCCAAAAATCTGGATTCGGTGCATCCCTAATTTGAACTAATGCTTGTCTCTGTTATCTGCATTTTATGTTTGTAATATTGTTTTATTTTTATAAGATTTTCTCAAATAACACTTTTTTTTTTAATGATTATGAACATGGAATGATCACCATATGGAAACATTGACCATTTAGGCAGTCTTTTGAATACTATATCGGCATTGTTCTGGAGGTTTAAAGAGCCACTATATTTATGTGTTTAAGGCTAGAAGAATTGAGATGTTAATGAATTCAGTGTTTAACGTGAGCAACATCTGTTTGAAGCTCTGATTTATTTAGTAGTACACATCGATGGCTCATGTGAAAGATTTTAAATGTCATCGTAAGCGTCCCTCGGAGCATTACATGAGACGAAAGCCGAAAGAAACATAAAAGAAGCTAAAGTGATTTCAAGTATAAGACAAGCAGTCCCAGAAGACCCAGTTTAAGTAGGGCTCCTTTGGTAGAGCCCTCATACGCGATACCTACAGTTGTGACCATTGTTCAAAATCCTGCTGCACTGAGCTCACTGTCTGTGACTAAGAGCTTTTGGAAAGCTTTTGTTTCATGCACTCCTGAGGGAGTATGCGACACATATCAGATTTTAAATCAGATGGATGTTATTCTTTAAGGAGGACACCTTGACACATAGGATAGTAACCTATAAAGATCGTAGAACTGCAAAACAGACTTCATTTCTTTATTTTAAAGTTCTCATAAAAGCTTATCAACCACATCGTATACAAAGTGTGGGAGGAGAACTAGCTTGTGAAAAATCTGATAGCAAAGCGTTAAAGTCATTTCAGAGTTCACATGCATGACACCGCTATGCCTTTAGTGCTGTTCGTGTTCATCTTATGAACCTGTCACTCACCCCTTTGACCCTAATGACAAAGAAAAGTGAAGCCTCAAGCTTCTGGTAATATCTCAAAAGGTCATTCTACAGTAGATAATGCATTCATCAGCACTAAAGGAAATTAACTATATAATTTCACATTCGTAGTTGTAATGTGGGGATGAATTAGTGCCATAGACCATCCGAGAGCAATGTGCCATTAGTTTTGGTTGGCCAAGTGAGACTGCTTTCATTGTGTCTAATGCATACCTGAGTCTAATAATTGTAAAAGTTAAATCTTACTGAAATGGTTTAGCAGTTTTAAACCAATGTGTACTTGATTGCATGTGATTTTTCACTGTTGCAGTGCCATGATTTGCAGGCGTTTGTACATGAAAATCTGTGCAGTGTAGAAAATCTTTTTATTCCTTTTGCTGGTTATGTAATCACATGTTCATTAGCTGAAAAATCATATTAATCTTATGAAATGGACATTTTTGAACACATATTTCTGTTTTGACATTATTAGCTCGGTGCAACCAGAATTACTGATGGAAACTTTAGTTATAGCAAGGGTCAGTTCCGTCAGTAGTCATTAGGCTTTTCCAAACCTCAAAGAATTCAGGGCTGCTAGAATTATGAATAATGCTTCTTGCAGTCTGCTATTAATCTCACTCTCTCTTTGAAGTATTCGCTAAACTAATCCACAGATTTTCTAATAAAAGTCACCTAAAGAGTTTAGATTGATTTGAACAATATGTTGCAATCAGGTGGTTCAGTGGTAATCTAGTTGATATACGTAGCTGATTTACACATTTTACCTTAACCCCCAGAAACACCACACCACACTACACACACACACACACACACACACACGCATGCACACACATACAGTATACATGCATATATGTCTTTATGAGTCTCTTCTGCAGATGAAGACTTTCACCAAAAATAGTATTTATTTATATTTAAAATAATGGTTTTCTAGCCTAATATATTTTAAAATGTATTTTATTACCGTGGTGAAAAGCTGAATATGTGTGCTTTTCAAAATATTTTTTTGTTTTTTTTAAAGTCTTTTTTGTTCATCAATGCTGTATTGTACAATTGTACAATAATAAAAAAAAATCTGTATTTTTGGTCAAATAAACGCAACATTGATGAACAGAAAAAAAAAAAAAACTTTAAACATTGACACATTAAAACTCTTTTGAAAAGCACACACACACGTTACTGTTCAAATGTTTAAGCTCAGTAAGGTGTTAATACTATTTGGTAAGGATTAAAATTGATGAAAAGTGATTTTTAATTCAATCAATCAATCAGTCAGTAAGTACAATGCAGCTGTTTTAAACTTTCTGTTCATCAAAGAATCCTGAAAAATGCACCGTGTTTTCCACAAAAGAGAAAGAAGAAAAATAGATACACAACATATTTTAAATGTGATAGTAGCTACTAAAGGCTGCTAAAAATTTAATTTTGCCATCACATGAGTAAACTACATTGTAATTTGGTAACGCTTTAGAATAGGGTATACATATTCAGTAGTAACTGAGTTTTCCCCCGAAACCCTGAAAAAACTCAATTCATTATGTAACAATGTATAAACTTTCATAGTCACAAGAAGAAGGAGGCGGGAATCGGCGACATTTAAATAAAACTTTCATAACAAAATAAACACAAAACAGCGCAACAGCCCCTCACGGATGACTGCCGCACGCAAACAAAACCAAACACAAAATAAAGCCCAGGACTGGTCCTCTCTCCTTCACTGTCATCGCTCCTCTTTTGTATCCTTCCAGATCTCCTCCGTGGGACTCGAGACCAGTGAGTGGCACAGGTTTCGCTCATTTCAAATCACTCCACCGGCCTTCACCCGTTTCTTTTTAATGAGACCTGGTATGTGAATAACATTCCAAAGGAAGAGTAAAAAAATAAATAAAATTGAAATAAATAAATAAAATAATTTAAAGTCTTATTATTGTCTGTTTTTAAAATAAATAAATAATAGTACAAAAACCTGGAGAATTGCTAGATTTGATCCGAAAGAGTCAGCAATGGTGTCTGTGGGCAGTGACCATGATGTGTGGCATTGGCTTTCCGGCTGTAACAAAGTGGCATTATTTAATTGCTTTGCAAATGTGAGATGAAGGCCAGAAGCACTGGTGGAGGTCAGTCCACATGTGTCCCAGTTTAGTCATTATGGTCGGACATAATGAACAGCAGGTTCTCGTGACATATTTATATAAGCTGATTTGTATTCACATTTGAAGAGAGGAAAGTCCATAATGAGATAAAGACAAGCTTAAGATGCAAAAAAAAAAAAAAACATACTTAGCTGTTAGCTAATATTTCTTGACGGTGTGAGATATTTTTATGCTGATTTGGAATTCTTAATACATATTTGATATTTAAGAATGTATTTTCATTTTATCGGTAAAATGATTTGTTCATTTGCAGTAGTCCCTTTGTGTAACCATTTCAATTGAAAGTTATGGGGCCATTCACTTTACCCCTGACTCTGAATGTGTGTGTTGTCTCTCTCTCTCTCTCTCTCTCTCTCTCTCTCTCTCTCTCTCTCTTTCTCTCTCCACATGAGGGCTTTATTTACAAATTCCCAAAAGCCACAAAAACATTCACAAACTCTCACCACACCATATAAAAAGGCTATGTTCCTCCTCAAAGAAAATGAGCATATCATGCAGGTATTGGCTGTCAGTTTCTGGATTCCTAATGTGCAAATTTGGTTAAAATTTAAAGCAGCCGAATGGAAAACAGATTTGAGACTAGTACTTACATGACAATTCAACTGGTGCAAGCATGATGAATCAATAGTCTAGCAGTTACTTCTTTGACAATGCTCTCATCTATAATGCATGCTCATGCATGTGTAATGAATCAACAAATAATTTGTATTATATTACAGGTCTTGTTGCTCCTTAGTACCGTGTAGCTGTTACAATGCATTAAGATTTCTTAGGCAGTGTGAATTATCGGATTGTTACATGAATATATGTAGGCCACTGTGTTGCTGGAATATATCACACTTTAAAACGGCAGTGGCGCCGTCTAAAGAGCTCCAAAATCAAAGAACGTTGAGGAAAACTCAAGGGATATTAGCCAGTACTAAAAGGGTTGACCCCATAAAGAGTTGTAGCCTAATTATGATTTCATTTAAGTGTTTATTCAATAGAGGATATAGGGTCGAGATGAAATTGAATTGTACGATAAGATGATGACAGCGTTGTATTGAAGCTCAGAGTTGAGTTGGGCTTTCATCCTATTTCTAGGTTAATTACATGGAGCCTTCTCTTCAATTGTCAGAGGAGGAGCATCACTTAACCTAAATTACACCAAAACCCTAAAGAGAAATTGTCTCATCCATGAAGACAAGTCCCCTCTCTCTCTCGCTCATCTATCTCTTCCCCCCGCCTAAGATGTGCCGCCATCTCAATCCCAGCACGCGTCGCAATCATGACGCTTACTTCATTCACGTAGCCTACACCTCAGAGTCTGTTCTGCGAGACTAATCGTCTAGAGTCAAATCGTCCTTTTCCTACATCAGATGATGACGGTTTACACAGATTGCGTTCAATTTTCCTCTTCAAACAACAGTTGTGTACACAGCTCATTTGAACATCAAGCATTGGACCATCTGGGCCACATTACAAGCGCCAAATAATGACCAGTCCTTCATTGCTCCTCTATGTTGTGTTTCACTTATATCAGTGTTGAGCGGATACATATTTCCATGCGATTATATTTTCATGCAGCTGTTTATACGTGTGGCTGTCTTCATCTCATTTGTCCCTAAACCACAAAGAAAAGGCTCTATTAAATTTTACACATACAGAGACAGGGCTGCCGGGCCTGAGGCTGGGTTGATGGAGAATCTCCAGTCGCCACATGCCATTCATTTCACCTGCTTTTGTTGTTATCTAGGCCGCTCTAATCCCTGATCTTACAGAGGCTGGTCATTAAGACTGAGCATTTCAACAAATAATAAAAAAATTATTAAAATCAATTCAGCATCATTCCTATGCAAAGATGGGTCACTTAGGTAGTTTTTTTAAGGCATATGCAAGCTAATTGGCATCACTTGGGCGCATTCTTAATTAAGCATGTTTATATCGAATGGCTCATTAATTGTAAACTGGTTATTAATATTCATGTTTTTATTAGTGTTTTATGAAGTAAAATCATTAAGTTCAAGCATTTTGTCTCACTCCTGTAATTTAGTCAAGGACCACTTGAAAAGTTTCTTCCTCCATTTACTTGTGATTATCAGTGGGAGTTATATGTAGTGGTCCGATCCCTTAAATTCATGAGTTCCCTCTAAAAAAGAAAAGCACATTGCTTACAATTGGGCCATTGGATCAAAAGAAAACAAAAGAGAGATGACATAAATAAGACAAAAAATACATCAATGGGCTTTTTTAAGTAAAAAAAGCACATTGAAACTATGCATATGTCTCACGAAGAGAGGCTTTTTTGTTTAAACGAATGCAATTTTGCATCGTGCAGCCTCCGCAACCAATTTCCTTGATTTTTTTCAAACATGATTCATCAAGACAAAAAGTATTTTAATGTAACCCCTCCTCTCTTCGATTGCTCTCTCTTGCTGTCACCCTTATTTTCTCTTCCTCTCTCACTCTCTTGTTCTCTCTTTTCCTGTGTGTGAGTGTGTGTACAGTTTGTGAGCGTGTGTTGCAGCTGAGAACTATGGGGGGGGGGGGGTGTAATAAATTAGTTATGCATGCGCACAACAAATTGATCCTGCTCTGTTCTGTCACAGAAAGCAGATGTTGCATGCAGTGATGTATGTGGATGAGCAGCATGACTACAGTGCATTAATATTATTTCTTATTCAAATGTAATGCAAAGGACAAACAGTGTCTCTCATTCATGGCAAGATGTGCAAACAATAATAAGCTGTATTTTTCCATTGCTTGATGTATGAACTAATACATCACAAATTCAGAAAGACAATTTTTTTCTTGCCTTCTATAAGTCACTTTCTCATTGAACATATTCTCATCTTCATTAGAATGAATTTGTTTATGACACACTCAATTATTGTGTTTTGCATTTCCCTTCTGATTTTTCCTATTTCACAATACATTGTTGTGAGACGTTTTAATAAATACCAGTGAAATGAAACATTTTCTACTTTTTAACTCCCATTTACTGCAACCAGATCATTATTTTCCAATGACATTGCAGGAATAACAAGTTATTTCTCCTGCCATGAGTTGTTTGTCAATGTAGCATAATGTGTAAACAGCATATACAAATCTGAAGCCATCAGGAAGCAAGAGCCGTGATTGTCGCCGTGATGACTTACAGTCATAAACCAAATGAATAGCCTGTTTTCAGAATCTACAAAACCTCTTCGAATAGCTGTTAAAAGGACAAACAAACATCCCAAGGTGTTTTACTTCTCATTAAAAGTCCCATCCAGCAACATCTGGACAGTTGGCATAAGGTGCCCTTGGTATGCCATAATAATTGGTCCATGTACAGCCCCTTATTAGTCTTTGAGGCTCTTCCACATGTACAATCTATCGTTCGAGCCCAGGATCATGGAAAACATCCAGTACAACACAAGCGTAGCTGTCACGGATTGGTGGAAGCGGGCTTCGGGACAGATGCATCCTTGCTGTCGGATATCTCCTTGGCCTCCTCACCTCATAATATTCCCCAAGGACGTGGCATAGATTCACTCCATGATTGCAATCAACCTTGACTTCCACACAAACAAACAACTATCCTTCTCCCTGACCATCGGCAAGCTCGCTCATGCCAGGCAGTTCACCGAGCACCAGCATTCAACTGAATCGCTTCATCTCATCTAACTGAGAAACCCCATGGCCTGTGCAATTGACTCTTCCATGAGCCGTACAACAGCTCGGGAAGACTGTGTGAGAAGCTACTGTGCATCAAACTCGGAAATCTTTTATGTCAGACTCTCCTTATAGTTGGATGCATACCCTAACGCTCACCCCTGATGGTAGCAGTCATTGACATTTTGAGAGACAGGCAGGATTTACCCTCTGCCTTCCTCCTCTTTTGCTGGCAGAAAAGCATTTCACACCTACCTGACAAAAAGACACTATCCAGTTCAGATGGCTTAAATCCTTACATATTTCATTAGTTTCCAAAAGGCTTTCATAATTCATGGCCCTGACTGTATTACTGCCCACTTTTGTTTACGTTTTGCCATTTTCCACCACGGTGGAACGACAAGCCTGCGATCATCATGCCTGAAGGGCGCTTTCATTGAATGCCAGCTTACTTTAACGGGTTGAGCCGAGATCTTGAATGTTGTATGTTTTGAAGGAGAAGGTCAAGATATGGAGCTCCTTTCGACCTCAGACACCTCTGTGTCTCTGTTCATCATTTTCGCTAGATGAAGGCATCTAGCCAGAGTAGGGTAAAAGGGTCAGTCTATATATGCAGTGTATAGAAGAATGGACTTCAATTATAGTTGATGATAATTCAATCATCCTGTTAAACATAGAAAAAAGCAGTGGGCCAAAATGTTGCATGCAAGGCAAATAGACAACTTCCCGCTAATAACGAATTCAAGGTAAGTGTGCTAAACATCTTTTGAATACAAGCCTGTTTATTCGACCTGCGTCCATCACTATGCTAACAGAGAAGTAACGTTGATTTGTCTGAATTATATGTATCCACTGCATAGCATGGAAGGATTTTTAAGAGGTCAATGAATGTGTGGAGGAAGAGGGAACAGTAACAAGTCATTCTTTAAAGGCAGGTTGGATAATACAGAGGCATGGTCATGTTTTATAGGGAAGAAAGATCAATCCTCTTTGAAAGAACTTGAATGTTAATATACTGAGGCACACCTTGCAATTTACCTCCCTGGTCTTCAGCACCATTCTCTGCCAAGCTGTGCAAGACTGATAAGATATATTAGTATGTTCTTTCCTCCAATGATTTCTCTTTGTGCCGTTAGTAATGAGTCATGGATCCGGTAGGGGGCCAGTTGCATGCACTAAGGGATGAATAGAGGAAAACCCCTCTATTAAAAAAAAATAAAAAAATAAAAAAAAATAATGAAAAAGGTGAAAACCAGATCTGTGCAATACTCTAGACTTTTCATGAAGGATCTCATATTATACATAGTACATGTTTCTCACATGTAACTGCATAATCACTAAAACATTAGTATGGATTTTACTCCAAGAGGTGTAATTAACACTTATCTTGATTACATTTATTGGTTCGATCTGATATTATTATTATTTTTATGAATATTATAATTGTTTTATTTATTTAATGTTTTACAGGGCAATTTTACTTTAAAATACTTTTAGAATTATGGTATTATAAGTAAAAAATATATATATAAATTGCCACGAACCATCATGTTTTGGTTGTATTCATTATTTATGTATTTATGTATGTGCATTGTATATGATTGTTTTATCTCTATTTGATCTCATTTGATGGGAAGGCCACTTTTGATGAACTTTCATCAGAAGTCATTATCATCGTTAACATATTTAGTAGATGAAAATGATTTTGCATATTAACAATCACATCTTTTAATGACACAGTTATGAACTCTACAAGTTAGGGGTAGTTAGTCACCAAAATGCGCCTTATTATGGCTACAATTTAATCAGTATATCAGCTTCCTGTTTTTCCAGTAAATTAGAAGATTGTGTTCTGCTTTATTATTTTATTATTGGTTTACATATTTTCTTGCTTACTTATTTATTAGTTATTTTTATTGAAAAATTGTAAAAGATCCAGTGCCATAAGTGCAGTGGAAAATATTTAACTGCAGGGCTTTGTACTTTGAACATTAATATGATATTGAATTCTGAACCCAGCACAAGTTAACCAGTGAAGTTTTAAATGATGAGCACAAAAAGCAAACACTTCACACCGTTAAATATTGTAACTCTTTCTTTGTCTGGCCCTTACAATTCAGATACAGGCATCCAGTGTCACACATCATGAGATTATCATGGTTGAGATAGTGGAGAACAGCTATCTAAAAATGCTTGGCATACAGTTCTCTTCAAAAACAATATGCAGAGATGCAACAAGGACAACAGAACGTCGCAGATACTATAAAATCATCATCATTTGTGCTTGCTTTACATGCAATGCATTTAAGAGTTTATTCACATGTGCTTCCTCACAAATGTTACCCTCAAAACAACATTTAAAGCGGGAAATGAAACAAGATGTCCAAGATTAGATGGGCGGCATGACATTTAAACTGCTCAGTGCATTTGGTGGATTCTCTAACCCTATCAGAAATGCATAACTGGTTTCTCTAAAAGTTCATTTTGAGGGTGGCAAAATAGCCCTCTGAATAATTCATGAGGTATTTTGTGCCTTTCATTTTGCTTTAAGGCTCTCAGATTTGCATTTCTTTAACATGCCTAGGAGAAGTCCTTCAGTGACAAGAAGTATGAATCTTAAAAATATCAAGGGATCAACCCTTTTAGGTATAGCTCTCGGATAGATACCTTACTTGATGAGGGAGAGAAGCTCCCTGGATACTCCAAATTCCTCCAAAGATGTATGTAAGTTTCCCGGAGTAGATTGTGCAACTTAGCAATCTTATTGGGAGACATTTTCCTGAGGTGTTTTGAAGGAAGCCATTGTAAACGTTTCCCTAAAATAATGCCTGGTAATGGGATGTTAAACACTACGATCAAATACACATTAGCCTTAGACAGAGTTCAAGAAATAGCTGTAAACATGTAATTGTACACAATAATTGATTTTATTATTATTATTAAATGCCAACTTTCCAAGCTTAAGGGCACGTCACACTCAATTGAAAGTGTGACCATTTAAAAGCATGCTGAGGTGAAGCATCAGGACGTGATTGATGTTACGAAGGTTATGGCTTTTAGTAAGAAAAGCTAGCTTGAGGGGACCAGTCAAAGAATGTGATTTGTTACATTGCAGCAGTGTAAAAATTAATGGGAAGATCAATGTGTACACGTTGTGTGAGTGACCTTTATTGAATGTGGGGCTGTGCAAGATTTTCAGCCATCCCAGGCAATAGAAAGTGTTAAGATTGTGCTGACGAACCATAGCGCTTTGCATTAGTGGGGCCGGGGCATGTTGTGCACATTTTGTTCATACATCTGAAACTTTGTGGTTAATTCTATGGATTCCTGTACTCCTACTTTGTATTAATGTTGCATAAACAAAAAACAAAAAGGTGTATAACAAAAGATATATGCTGAGATGTATGACAGTCTGTTTCCTGATGTTTCAGACATTAGATTTAAATGTTTGTGTGTTTAATGTAATTTTTTCTTTATGCACAGTAAATTAAGTCTGTTGGTTATTGTTTATTTATGTTTGAGCAGTTGTGCATTTGGTAGATTGGTGATGAATGGCATTCATTATTTATGGCTGTTGTGATTTTAGAGACTAATTATATTCAATGATTTGGATAACGTTAATGTGTTAATTGATTGTAATAATGATAACAAATTATTAATTGTGTAAATAGTGTGTGGAGATGATAAATGGATTCACACATTGAAGAAGGCCCGACAGCCGAAACATGTTTATTTTCCTTCGAGTAATTAATAAAGTTACAAAGAATAAATAAATAAATTCTGAACTCTCAGTGTGAATTGAATTTATGGTGAAAGCAAAACAATTATTTTAAACATAATTTGATTATCACAATAGACTCATGCACACAATTTTAAATATTAATGTTGGTGTTACAAACCAGGCTGGTGGTGTACTTGTACTGTACTAGAACTTGACATTCATTAGACTGGTTAAAGATTACATTTGCTGTTGACAAATATGGAAGTATCAAAATTTGAGACATGTGACTAAGAAAAAAAAAAAATATTGACATATAAGTATCTTGTTACACATAAACATAGACATCTGATTTGTCATAGGATGTGTTTATGGGCTAGTGACTTTTTAACAATTTATTTATATTAGTGATTAATCAGCTTGGTTAAATTTAGTGTCTGTGACCAATATTTAAAGAGCTTTGATAACTGGTGGACCGAATAATTTAAAAATTGTTAAAAGTTAACTATTAAAAACAAACATAAGTTGTGAACATAAGTTATATTAAAAATATATATTGTTTAAATAATGCCTTGGGGTATTATTTTGGAATACATGTAAAATTCTTAAAAACACTAGTTGATTAGTGAAGTATTTTTTTATTTATTTTTTATTTATTTTTTGGTAGTGTAAGTTATGTTTATTCAACCTAGAAAAAGTGACTGGGACATGAACATCTATCTATCTGTCTGTCTGTCTGTCTGTCTGTCTTTTTGCACATTAGTGAAGTCTAATGAAGTAGTTTGACGTTGGACTTTGCACACTAACTGATGTTTACAAGCAAAGCGAACAGTGCCCCCTTTTCCTCTCAGGCGAGTCGCGGCGTTGGAGTGAGGTATCAGTCCGCGGTGAGTGCGAGGGAGCGGGGCTCTGACTCCAGCAGCAGTGCGGCTTTAAGATGATGAAGGCTGTGAAATGTATCGCTGGCTCCTCCTCCCGCGATGATGTCAATCGGAGGTGGAGAGGTGGGCAGTACTAAGGAACTGAGTTCATACAATACAACAGAGATTGCTAGAGCTCTGCGTACAACTACGCCAAAACGCAGTCTCAGTGTATGGAAGTGATGCTGCATCTACAGGCACACTCTCCACCTGCTCCGGTACACTGACAGCCCATGAGTATTTCTCAAAATAGATGTTTTGCTCTCTTTCACTCTGTCAAACCACGGGATGACATAAAATGAGGATGTTTTAAACGAGTTACAAGTTCTTTAGCTGTCAATTAAACGCACAGATCAAAAGAAAACAACTTAACTAAACCGTTACCGTACATGAAGAGCAGCGTTCCCGGGTTTTTCCCGTTATGACTGTATGAATGCACTGAAATAAGAAGTCAACCCCATTTGGAGCAGCACTATCTCTCTGCGCGCGTGGGATTCAAGCAGTAGCCAGCCGCGAGACATCTGAGGAATTACATCGGCTCTCCTAAAAGTCATTCGCAGATGTTTTTCGCTGTTCGTCCGTGGACCGTGGACTTTTTCATGGACATGGATCGTTTTCTCTAGTTGGATACCGACTGGTCACTACGTGAAGCTGTTTGATTCTGGGATATTCTTCAGTCTGCTCCAGCACTGATGCCGCTACGTGACGGGAATTGAGAGTTTCCATATTCACAGAGAAATCCGAGGTAAGACACGTCCTCTTTATGCACATGTATTGCCTTTTTTATTTATTTTTTGCATTTTTTGCGAAGAAAAAGATGAGCAGAAAATATTAGCAGATTTTGACCGCGCTCCCTATAGTTTATTCAAGCGACCGGTTGTAGGTTAGGCTACTTTAACGTCTTTAAAAACATCGCGTATTAGATTAAATATAGACTAACGTAGCCTACACGTTACATGCGCTTTTACTGTTCGGGAAAAATAAACGCAAAAGTCAAAGGGCCTTTGCCCACAAAAGTCGATGCGATTTTCACAGTTTGCCTGAGGGAAATAAATTCACGGTGATATTTAAAATAATAATAATAACGAAACCAACTGCAGAATTTCTAAAGATACCATACGGCATCACTTTCCGATTGAAGATACGCTAGTCTAGTTTGTCCGTTAAAAATAATAATAATAAAAAAAAGTACAATGGCAAAAATAACGTGTCGTATTGAACGCAAATAAAAAGTCGTGTTTAAAATATAATTCCGAGGGAACATCTAATGAATAGCAGCATAGAGACTGCTCTAAGATGCCATCCAACAACTTCTGAAGCGTTCTTCTCAGTCTTCTGGCTTAATGAGGTTACGTTTGGTAATACTTCAGAACCTCCGAGGGAAATATTAATGTATCCCATAGTTTAGTTTGCATTTAAAGAAATGGAAGCATCACATAGGTTAGGCTACTCAAAACTTGCACGGCTGTGTGCAGCTCGCGAGACAGAAGAGCATCAGCAGATGAAGTCTGAAGCTGATCCAGGAGGATGCGTCATTTTCTGAACCGGTGTGCCGTCCGAGGCAGAACAGAAATACTTTGTTTTAAACACAGATCCGGTCCCTTAAAATGCCATATGGTAACCAAACTTTCCGCTAGAATACCATAACATCTTGGGCAGAGAGAGAGAATAAATAAATAAAAGGCAAAAAAAAAAAAAAAATCTTCAATGGTTTGTCAAGAACCGTTTTTGGCTATATAGAAGTTGTTGATTACTATATAGTTTCACTGGCGGTTACAAAGTTCTTGATTTCTTAATTAGCCTATAGGTTCTTCAGATCAGTGCATGGTTTTGTGACCTTTAATTAAAGTTATATAAAAATATAAAACTAGCTTTTTAGTATATAAATAGTTTTCTCAACCACTAGAAAATAATAGCTGAAAATAATCATACAAGATTTAACTTAAGTGTGTAATTTCAAATGTTCACCTATTAGATCATGCTAAACCTTGTGGTTCTAATTGGAAGTTTTATAATTAAGAGTGCATATACATTTATTGTTACTTCTGAAAATGTATTGTAGCTTAATATTATAATAGAAAAACAAAATGATAAAATAGCAAAGACCCTTACACTGTTTGCAAGGACCTCATATTCATATATTAATCTTACCTTGGTAATAACTGTAGTGACTATGGTATTTTGGAGCAAACTACTGTAGTTACACTGGAGAATGTTAGTGTAATCACAAGTGTACAAGTGTAATCCATTCTGCATGCTTTGTTCACATTATGTTATGCACCTTGACCTTTGATGACAGGTATGAGTTTACAATCTGATTAATTTCTCATTTAGATTTTTATAAGGACAAGAGTTCAACATTGTTTCATGCTTTAAGGCAAAATAATGCAACTGGTCTTCAGTTTTACAGTACATATCTGTTGGCTGGGCAACACATTGATAAATTCAGTAGGCCTTTCTCTTTATAACCCATTGTTTTTAGTACATATTACTTCATGGAGTGTGAAAAGAACTGAGCCCCAATAGATTATAAAAGAATGTATCAATATAATTTTGTATAATTTTTTTGAATTTATATTTTTTTAAGTCTACAAGAAAAAAACCTTCTTTACTACTATTTTATATATATATATATATATATATATATATATATATATATATATATATATATATATATATATATTTTTTTTTTTTTTTTTTTGGTTCTTTTTGATTCTAAATATATTGAATGCTGTGCTGTTAAATATGCAGTAAATTATATCTTAAACAAAATGTTATCTTTATAGACAGAAGTTATGGCACATTTAAGGGTGTGAGTATGTAAAACGCAAGACGTTCTTTTCGGTCTTGATTGGCTGCTTAAAGTATGATTATGTCATCGAACATGAAAGCACTAAACTGTACTGTACCGTACATCACAAAACAGTTGTGACTGTAATATAGTCCTGCCATAAATGGATAAGACTTCAAAAATGCATTATTGTGAAGTCAGATGTTTTAATAAACATTCTTATTGCTTTATAAGCTACCAGTATCATCAATTATAAGTAACAACAATTTGAGTGAAGATCTTACCTAGCAAAGGTTGATGATATCAATTGTACAGTTTACCTTAGCAAACTCAAATAGTAGTAAATATTAAATTGAAAAAAAAAAAAAAAATCTGCACTGCAGGGCTGGTCAAGGTGGTTACACTTGGGACAGTTTCCTAATATATTTTACAAAGTGATCTTGAATGATTTGATAATTAGAATAAAAGTTTGCCTTCCAACTATGTAACCATGCATACAGTATGAATGTTTATTTATTCTATATTAATAGTTTTATTTTGAACTCTCTGTGACCACTCCAGTGCCCTCTATTGGCAGTTTTATTTATTTATTTATCTTGCCCTGCCTTATAGTGAAAGAAAAGTCATGCTTTATCACTTTCAATTTACAGATTAGTAGCATAATTTATCTCTCCTTATACGTTTCACCAATTTACAGTCTGTGTTTGTGTGCAAGGTGAGCTGAATTTAATATGTTTAAAAGAAAATATTTTCCCTTTAACTATGTGCTTTGGGAAAAAAAAATAACATTGACATATAGTTGTGTATATAAGTACTATAAATAAGCATAAAATAAACCATAAACTATATAGTGAAAAAGGAGTGATGCAAGCATATATGTCTATAATTTTCAAGTCTGTAATAATTTTTTTATTTGAAGATAAAATTTAAGAGGAAAGAGTAAAGATGAATGGTGCATCACATGCCAGATACCAGTCTTTAAGATTTAGAGTTTCAATGGCATGTTATACACTTTGCAATGTTTGTCCATATAAAATCAATTTGGGAGAATGATATATCCACAGCTGACATGTTGTTCCACTGAAAGTGCCCACGATAAATTGCCTGATGTTGGTCCTAAGAATTAAATCAAGTTTTAGTATGATAATTTATGATGCAAATTAGCAAGATCTCAACCATGATTCACTCCGCACACTTTTATGTAAAGAAAATCACTCTCGGTTCCTTCTTGGCTGAAGTTAGCCATAACTTATTTAGTCACCTGACCGCATGGAAACTTTGATTAAGTGATAAATGGCAGACGTGACTGTTTGGATGCATAATCTTTGCTGACAGACCTAAATCGACTATATCTGTTTATCCATTGCAACTGGCAGCCTCTATGTTAATACCTCCCTATTGATCATTCAATTGATCATTGGTTCTTAGGATCACCATCAAAGCTACTCAAAGCCAGACTCTGTATTTCAGAAAGATCCTAGCTTTATATTATGCATCACTCTAGCCTGTTCAGGTACATGAGCAATTAACTAAGATGTATGAAAATACGATAATGATGTTGCAGAACAACAAGCCAATAGTAAAAGTAATATTCATGTTTAATAATAATACCACATGTTTTTTATTACCCCTATTTGATTAAAAAAGATGCCTTCATGATGTATAAAGGCTGAATAAATGATGAAAAAACATGTTTTCTGTTGATGAAAAGCCTGACATCCTGACAACACAGTAGGCTGGCCAAAAGCTGCCACGGGGTTATGGGTCTCAAGCTGCTGATGGCAAAAGGTGTAGGGCGAACTCCAACAAGACATCGGGATGTCAAATAATCGTGCACACATGAGGTTTCTTTAAACCGATAAAGAGAGCAAAGCTTCTGATAAAAATGAGTTAAGTGACATGCTTCAGGCAGGTGTCCCAGTTTAACTTCCTTAAGCGGCTTTAATCATTATTTTGAAATGTCATTTTGCTTTAATTACCGTTCGTATTCAATTTGATCGTTTTAATCTGATGCCCGTTTGGTAGGTTGAACTGTATAGATTTTTCCACCTCTGCAGCATTTGGTTCGTGCTGATTTATATAGACAGAGATTCTGCATGAACTCGCGGTTGACATGTAGAATTATTTTCTTCCTTGACAGCTCAGCTCAAAATAAAAAAACAGGCAGGCCTGTCCGTCATGTTATCACGTAAAGCAAAGTCTGTGTGCCGCTCACTCCAGACTCCAGAGAGAAGTATGGCTTTTGCATACTCCCTGGAATGCATGGTCCGCCGCTCAGAATAGATCACTGGAGCCCTGCGCAAGCAGGAAGAAAGTCGCACCGATACCCCTGAGCTCAATTTTCCCAGCTAATTCTTTTTATTCACTCTCGAGCTGCAAGTTTCCAAAGATTGGGAAAGTTGAAACTTAAAGCATTGCAAATTCATCCAGAGTGCAGTTTTGAAAGAAGCGCTCCCAGGAGTAAATCTGAAAATGTCTCCATGAGTTTTCGCAACAAATATAAACTGTCCTAAATATGGGGAGGAGTGACATGTGAGTTCCCGTGTGGAATTGTCTAATCCCAGCACCATGTCCCTGGGTAGCAGAGCTCCATACAAAAGCCAGACATCACTTAGTGAGAGCTGGAGCTTATATTGTCTACACTATTTGGTGCTATTTTGAGTTATACAGGTTCATCAGCATTCTCTCTCTCCTTGGGATGGGTTGATTTGTTATTGTTGAAAGTAAACTGATTAATTAGAAATGCAAGGGAATTGCAGAACAGGAGACCCGTCGCCCTTATTGTCCGTAATAAAGGCCTGTCTGCGTCATGGCTAATGTCAGTTGCAGTTATTAAGATGTAGATCGTCTTTTCATCTTTTATGCACTACTCTACAATGCACTCCTTAGCCAGTGAGTTCTCTTCATTATGCATTGTCGGATACAGCCTTGAACTCTTTTGGGTTTATTAGAGTACAGTAGGTGAATAGTAATTGCTTTGCTCTCACCAACTCAAAAATAGTGCAATCTTCAAAAGCAAACCAAATCATTTTTCACTTCTTTCTTCAAAGAACGACGTAACAGTCTGAGGATATGTGCAGATCGTACGATGGCCATTGATCACTGTCATGTAAATAATCTGAGTGGTGCTCGTCTGGCCAACAAATCTTTAATGAGTCCCTACAGTCCAGCCGGAGTTTTCACTGTGAAAAACAGAACATTCAGGCCTTTAGGTCTATGTGTGTTTAAGGAAATCAGCTTTTGTGATGAATTTTTGATGTGTGAAGCAAATCTTCAAGGTACACGATCATGTATCTCTGCTGCGCACGGCTTTGCTTTTAAACAAACACCCTTTTGGCGCATAGAAATTACCCATTAATGACTTGATGAATGGGGAGTCATTGTTAACAGTATTTTCAGGACATCCCATTTCAAAAACATAATGCCATGAGCTGTAATTTTTCTTTGTCACTCTAGACACGTGCAATATTTGAATAATTAATATGTTGAAGCTTTGAAAATGTTTAACTTTTATTAATGATCTAGTAGGGTTGGGAATTGAAAATCGATTTTGATTCCAGAATCGGATTCTTAAGATCAGGAATCGGATACTTGTTGTCAAATAAAAATTTCAATTCTGCCTATCAATTACTATGCACTTTATTTTTTCTTTTCATCTCTGAGGACCAGACCTAGCAATCTGCCAGGACATTGAAATGTTTGATATCATTATTTAATCATATTGGAATCAAAACTGAGATTTGAAAAGAATTGGAATCGATAAGCAGAATCGGAAACGGAATCAGAATTGATAAAACTCAAACGTTACCCAAATCTATGATCTAGTTGTATATTATTACAATCGATTTGATTTAAAAGAAAGTCAAACTTTTTGCTTTTTGTTGTTATCAATGTGGTTATTGATATGTAAACAGAAATAGTACTGCATGGACAACTCTGAAAACTAACAAAACCCAGAGTCTGGAAGTGTTAGGCATCTCCCCCACCAGTTCTCTGTGACCTAGTTGAGTTGTTGGCACATTGTGAAAGCCTCAGCCCTCTGGCTACTCTTATTTATATAATGCCCTGACAGGATTTATGTGGCCATCGAGCAAGTTGGCAACAAACACTGAAATGCTGATTCATAAATCATGTCTTGGTACTTTTGAATTATGGCTTTGTCCAATTCTTCTGAGGGATATTGACAGTCATTTGGGACTCATGTCTTTATTGTTAAACTTTAAATCATAAAACTCTTACTCACACTACAGTTACATCTTGGCTGCTCAGAATATCAACATACTGTAATCTGATACCAGGCATTGTAGCTCTGTTGAGTGTAGCCAATGGCATAAAGGAGTCCATTATGTTCAGTATGAAATCTGGACAGTCTCTCTAATGCAATGGTAGGTTGTATTTTGGAGCATTTGAATGTTTTACCCAATGATTCCTCTTGTTAAATCAGTTTCTTTTTCCTTTTGTGTTTAAATAAATAAATAAATAAAAAGTGGAACTTGGTTAAAGTGGTAGTTCACCCAACAATGTAAACTGTGTCATTTACTCACCATCATGTTGTTCCAAACCTGTATGACTTTCTTCTTTGGAACACAAAAGAAGAAGAAAAATATATTTTCTGTCAAGTTTCTTTCTTACTATTTTTCACAAAAAAGTCCAGTGAGTCATTTGAAAAGATCCAACTCAAGGGAAATTTGTTCACATTGCGTACTCATGAACACGGATAAAGATTTAAAACCTCTGTCTCCATTATTGTCATTAAATGAAAGAAGAGCAACCAGCATTTGTTTGTGTGCGTTTTTTTCCTGTACACAGAAGAAAGACAGACGGTTTGGAAGTACATGATGGTGCGAGAGTGAGCAAAATGTTATATCTGGCTAACTAATCTCTTTAATTAATTGAAAAAGTTAATATGCTTTCCCAAAAAGTTAATGTTTTAAAGGATCAAAAAGCTATTTGTATGAAAACTATTTTATGGCTGTGAGTATGACATGACCATTTGTCTTTTTTTCCCCTCTTGTCTTCCTCTAGCAGACTTTGCCAATCTTTCAAGACAGTGCAGCACCTACTCTGAGTATGGACTTGGCAAGTGAGGCCCATGTTCTGGTGGTTTTACTCACCTGCCTGTTCTTGATGTGCCAGGCTCAAGAGAAGGACTACACCATAAAAGAGGAACAGCCGGAGAATGTGCGCATCGGAAACCTGCGCAAAGACCTCAACTTGAACCTTGATCCAGACATTAAACTGTCTTCTGCGCTGCAGTTTAAACCTGTCTACAAGACGGGCGATGTGCCATTGGTCAAGGTAGAGGCAAGCACGGGAGAGATTTTCACCACAGCCAACCGCATCGACCGTGAGAAACTCTGTTCCAGAGTCTTCAATGATAAGCGCTGCTTTTACGAGATCGAGGTCGCCGTGCTACCAGACGAGATTTTCCGATTGGTCAAGATCCGTTTTCTCATCGAAGATATCAACGACAATGCCCCGCTCTTTCAATCGACTGTTATCAACATCTCCATTCCAGAAAACACAGCCATCAACAGCCGCTACCCTGTCCCTTCCGCATTCGACCCTGATATCGGGATCAATGGGATTCAACACTACGAGCTTGTCAAGGTGAGTTCAACGTTCAGCTGTGATTTATTACATGATTTATTACTGCCATTTAATGGGCCCTTAATATCCAGAATAAAAATAGCACAGTAAGCAATAAAAAATAGTTCTCAAGGTTTTAAAAGTAATTTCCTCTGTTTTGTGTTTGGTAAGTTGTTAATTGCACCGAGATAGATATGAACAATGTGGAGAATAGTTCTTTCTTCTAACTGATGTCTTCTGAGAAACTAGCGTAATATTCTCAGAGGATTAATATAGTCAGCTCAAACTGAAAAGTAGGATAATGGTATGCATGCTATTAAAATATATACAGATGCTGATATGTTATGTGTGTATATAATTTAGCATTTTATACAGTGTGATAAGGCCGATTAACTCCAGAAGTGGTAAAAGTCACAAAGCACTCTCACGTACATCTGGGCTGTCAGTCACAATGCAGAAGATTACGACAAAGTACGTAGTTCAATGAATTAACTAGTATTCCCTAGAAAGGTCGCCCTGTGTTTTAATTAAAATTCAAATACAGTGTGAAATTCAAATACAGTGTCAAACAATGAGCTCAAGACTGTCATTAAAGTGTGAAAGAGTAATTTGTACCTTTTCTTTTGAGAATTAGGCGAATCCTTGCTTTTCATGTCTGATTACGTTACCAATTTGCATGTTTAAAGAGTCTCTTTCTCTCCCTCTCTGCCAAGACTGCTGCGGCTCTCTCGGTTGCCTGTGCTTGGAAAATGACCAGTGCATTGCCTCACAAAATTACAATAAATATGTAAAAGCTCTATTGCCTTTCAGATGATTTCATCTGTTCTTTGTCTGTAAGTGTAGTGTTTCCTTTTATGAATCATGTACAGAGTTTGGTGAGGGTAGATCTAAGTAAACAGAAATGGAAAGGGAGGATATGTTTCATCCTCTGAGGTTGTTGAAAGCATCCCACGAGCAGCATCTGGCCGTGAATCCACCTCTTGGACTGCGTTTGCATGGTCCTATGAGAGTACGTATCTCTGAAGCTCCCACACAGTAATGGTTAGACCGGCTCACCGTCAGCATGGAGCTGCAAGATTAGCATTGTGGGCCACAGCTGCTGCACGCGTAGCTTTGAAAGAGCTCTGATAGCAATCCCTCTTCTGCTCTTTACTCATTCCAGTCATGTCCCCAAGGAGGAAGCCCTCACTTATTACACAGAAGGCCGTTATTGCCTACCCCGGTTTTAATTGCGGTGCCATATTAATTGTTCCATCAGCTTTAGTGTTGCCATGTCACCATACAGAAAGTAACATGCATGGCTTGAGGAGTGCTTTCCAATAGAAGAGATTTTATCACTCAAAGAGAACCTCTTTTCAACTACTATCTGGAGACATGTGGATCAGATCAGGCTCATGGGATGAGGATATTGACTTTTCTGTTGTGGGTTCCACCCAGCTCATTGTTATTTTCCCCTGCCATTTAAGCACTCTAACCTCACATTAAGAAAGTCGTTTCTCTCCTTTTGAAGCCATTTGTGTGTTTTTAATCATCTGGGACCACTGGCACTGTTATTTTAGATCTGCGCCATATTTTAGATCCTTCAAAGGACTTTCATTTCAGCAAAGTCTCCATTGGATTGCTTATTTGGGGAGTCAAGGTCAGCCTTAAAGTTGTTATCATTTAATTTCAATAATTCATGAGTATTTTGGTTTTCATCTGCGTCTGATTCCGATTTGAAGCTTGGAAGAAAAACTTGCTCGGCTTAAATAATTTATTAAAAGTGTGATTTTATTTTATTTTTTAAGATCGAACTTCTCACTCTTCCAGTTATTTCTGTTCAAGACAATGAGAAGAGCCAGTCGAATGATGCATTAATGATCAAGGGTTGACAAGTAACATGTAATAAAGAGTTCCCATGAATATTCCACCACAAAGGCTTGCGATTGATTCTTGAGAAAATATCATCCTCTTTGAACAAAGAAATTGTTCTGCCTGAAGTTGAGCTGAAGGGTTCTGACACTTCTCACAAAAGGTTTGTTTCCCAGGAAACGTTTACAGTATAGAAAATAGATACTATTAATTTTAACAATTAGCTTTTGAGAGTATAGATGCTCATTAATACATTTTTCTCTCTTGAGAATCAGTCTGAGTAAAAGAGCATTAAAATTAAGGATGAGTGGATAAGGTAAACTGATTTCTGCTACTGTTCTGGACAATGGTGGACACTGGGGATATATTAGCTGATTCTAATCACATTACTACCTCAGTCAGTTGGTTACATGTTTCATTTGTGCCTAATTTCTGGTTGATTCTTCAGCCAAAGTTTCACCAAGGAGTCAATGCTTGTGTTTTGGTTTCCGGCAAATGGCTGATTAATTCATAGTGAATCAAAAAAGGTGACAAAATGTTCAGACTGTTTAGTGTAAATTAAATATTTATGTCATTGTATTATATGCATTTACTACTTTATATTGTATTCTAACACAATATAATAGTGCAAGGATCTAAAATATTCAGTTTCTCTGTTGTTGATACTGAGTTCATTCCTAATCGTTGCTGTAGAAGGTCATCTCATTGATTCGTGCAGCAGATATTTCAGCCAGTCTGCAAAGCTGAGAGAAAATCTGGGGTTGAACTATGCAAAATGAAGCCTACTGATTCCTACTATTCTACTGTAAAGATACCCCTCTCTTTGGGTTATTTATAACTGACATTCGCTTTTGCATATATTTCTTGATTGCACCAGGCAATTGGGTTCAGTTTAAGCAAGTTTTTTGGCTTCGTCTCACACCCAGTGTTATCCTCTGTCAGTCTCGACTTGAACAAAAGAGATTCATCCCCTGTGTCTCTTATAATGCTCTATGGGTCAGTTGCTATGAATATGTAGATTCTTATGCATTACCTGTATTAATTTCAGGCATTTGTCACTTCCCCTTGGACTGTGAGTCATGTTCTTTTTTACTCTATCTGAGTCTGTCTGAAGATAATCAGAATTCCCCAGCCTCATTTTCTATGGGCATGGCTTGAAAAATTATGATTGTCAATGGCAAATCTCCTCAATGCTGGGCATTTTAAACCCAGACTCATTAACTAATCCATGTTTTAGCTCCCTGTATAAATATGAAACAATCAAAGATAACTAGTGAAAAAAAAAGCTGTATGGTCACCAGGCATGCATTTGTAACTGACAAACTGTAACCCATCTTTACCATAACCACAAGTGCACTAAACAGATCCGCCTCTCCCAGACTTTGGTGTTGATTCTTACATAAACATCTTCACGTCAGTCACATTTGACTTTTTTTAAAGAAGAAAAAGTTTTGCATGTGCTAATATATGTAGGCATCCAAATGGTTCCTTTTTATAACCTTTCCATTTTAATGCTAATTATGTTCTTGGATGTATTTTGATGTGTGTTTTGCATGTGTTGGAAGTGCTGACAGTAGACCACAGATGGTCACAAAAGTGTGCCAAGAACCACCAAAGGGGGAGCTTACATGATTTTAGCATGTACAGAGCTTACTTTGTCAATGCAAAATATAAATTGTCATTTTCCATTGTAGTTCATTTGTGGCTGCATGCAGTGTGCCAATAAAAGATGGGTTGTTAGTGCCAGACTAAATGATTCAAGATTAACCATGGCATGAGAAATGCATATATGTATCGTAATTTGAAATATGTGCCTAGACAGAGTAATCTTTCTTAGCTTTATGTGCGGCAGGAAGCTTATCTCTTAAGGAAGTTGCCTTTTCTTGTTCTAGCATGAAATGTTTTTGACTGAAAGAGCTTCAAAGAGCCTCTTTGTTTCACAAATGTGCTTGACTCTCATTCAGGCACTGTTCCCCTGTCTCCCTCGTTTGCCAATCGTGGAAATATAGAATATGTGTGATGTTTTGCCTTACTATGCAGCCTGATCTGTAATAATAAATATTAGGGATAGTTAGGTAGGAAGGCAATTATTTTAAACAGTAGAAGCTGGTTTCTCTTGGGGATTACAAATGCATTTGTTTTCATTTTTCTCAGGCTCTGCTGTTGCCTAGAATTAGCTCCTTGCTGGGAGAGAAGCTTTTTTTAATGTTCAGATTTTTCACTTTTCTTTAATCTGTGGTGGTCTTGCAGTATGTTTCAAATTGAAGCTTATCTCTTTGACTCCTTTTTCAGCTTCTTTCTTCACATATGAACTTGAAACTGCACAAGCTGTCTTCCATATACATATACTAAATCCAAAGCTTTGCTAGTTGTATAAAACAGTAAGTTGTGTGCAGGGAAGCAGAATACACAAGAGGATAGGGCTAGCTCACTGTTTCAGAATTTGAGATGCCGTGTGGCTTTGTTACTTGTAATTGTTTGTAGAAAATGTTGTTTTTGAATGTTAAATCTGCAATTTTCTGTCAGACTGGCAAATAGTTTTTAGTTTTTAAGAGTCAGCTAAGGCCAGGGAAGAAAAAACGTAGTTCATCAGAGTCTAGCAAAGGCTTACTGTAATATTTACAGACAGGAATATTAGCAATGATTAATGCTTATCCAAGTAAATATGGAATGACACAAGGCAATTTCCTATCCAGCAAACAATTTTTCATTGTTTACCACATCTTAGACCTATTTACTTTGGGGGCAGAAACCGTGCTCTATGCATTGTTTATGGCATATATTTTAGTTTCCAGGTGCTCGATGAAACAGTTTACTAGGTGGAGATCCAGTGTTTGCTTTATAGGATCATAACCCCCCGGATGGGCTTGTCAAGTAAATATTTTGAAGACCTTGCACATTTTCTCATAGGAATAAAGAACTTTAACCCCAAGGTTTAATGCTGGAGCTAAAGCCAACATTTGTTGAAAGCCAATATAAATTACTGGCTCAAACACATTAGTATTTGTGTTTTTTATTTTACTTCTGTTCTGTCTGAGAGATTATCATAGCATACACTTCAACATACACTAAAAGTAGAAAAACTAGTAATAGACACAATAATTACAATAATATTAATGACAACTGAAACAGAATGAAAAATGCATCATGGTATTTTAAGTTCAAGTATAAACATCAAGTGGGGGTGTTCTCTTACTGACTTTTAGCTAAACATTTTAAAGATGTACTGTTCTTAGTCAAATATACTGCAAAGACTTTACACAACTGCTATTATTTTATTTTCCAGAGTGTGAGTGAATTTGGCCTGGACATCATTGAGACGCCTGAAGGAGACAAATGGCCCCAACTCATAGTCCAACAGAGCCTCGATCGGGAGATGAAGGACACCTTTGTGATGAAAATTAAAGTAGAGGATGGTGGCACCCCTCCAAAGTCCAGCACAGCTATTCTGCAGGTCACCGTCTCAGATGTGAATGACAATCGGCCAGTGTTCAAGGACAGCGAGGTGGAGGTAAACGTTCCTGAGAATGCCCCAATGGGAACATCTGTCACTCACCTTCATGCCACAGATGCTGATCTGGGATCCAATGCTCAGATTCACTTCTCCTTCAGCAACCAAATATCCCCTTCCACCAAACAACATTTTGCTATTGACAGCACAACTGGACTGATTACCATCAAGCAGCCATTGGACAGGGAATTCAACCCGGTGCACAAGCTTATAGTGCTGGCCAGTGACGGTAGCTCTACCCCTTCAAGGGCTACAGTGATTGTCAATGTAACAGACACTAATGACAACGTCCCCTCTATAGATACCCGTTATATAATGAATCTTGTAAATGGCACTGTGCTGTTGTCTGAAAATGCCCCCCTTAACACAAAAATAGCTCTAATTACCGTGATGGACAGAGATTCAGATCTAAATGGTAAAGTGACTTGTTACACTGATCACGATGTACCTTTTAGACTGAAGCCAGTCTTCAATGACCAGTTTTTGCTTGAAACTGCTGCTCCTTTAGATTATGAGACCACTCGAGAGTATGCAATTAGGATAGTTGCATCTGACTCTGGGAAACCTTCTTTGAACACTTCGGCAATGGTTCTGATTAAAATAAAGGATGAGAATGACAATGTCCCAGTTTTCCCTCAGCCTGAAATCCAGCTGTCCATTCCGGAAAACAATGACCCGGGCACACAGTTGATAAAAATCAGTGCAACAGATGCAGATAGTGGTTCTAATGCCCTTATTATTTACAGTCTTGGCCCAGATGCTCCTGATGGATTTAACATAAATCCCCGATCTGGAATCCTTTCTGTCGTCAAAAGGCTGGATAGGGAGAAGCAGGAGACGTATTCATTCACAGTCATTGCCAGGGATAATGGTTCTACCCCTCTCCAAAGCAATGTCACAGTGAAGCTAATAGTCCAAGACCAAAACGACAACAGTCCAGCCTTTACCCATCCCGAGTACAATTTCTATGTGCCTGAGAACCTGCCTTTGTATGGGACAGTGGGTTTGATCACTGTCACTGATGCAGATGCTGGCGACAATGCAGTCGTCACTCTCTCGATCATAAATGGGAAGGACAATTTCATCATCGACCCCAAAACCGGGGTGATCAAACCAAACATTACCTTTGACAGGGAGCAACAAAGTTCCTACACGTTTGTTGTCAAGGCTGTGGACGCAGGTCAGATGCAAACAACCTCCTATGCCAAGGTCACCATAAATGTTGTTGATGTGAATGACAATCGACCAGTGTTTGTCATTCCCTCCTCAAACTACTCCTATGATCTAGTACCTTCAACCACCAGCCCTGGATCAGTGGTGACCAGAGTATTTGCCATTGACAATGACACTGGGATGAATGCTGAGTTGCAGTACAGTATTATTGGAGGGTCACCGAGAGGATTGTTTGCCATTGACAAAATGACAGGCAACATTACTCTGCAGGAGAAGATTATAGCTTCAGATCAAGGTCTCCACAGGCTGGTGGTAAAGGTAAAAGACTTGGGACAGCCTGAGTCCTTACATGCAATCGCCCTTGTCCATTTGTTTGTCAATGATACTGTCTCCAATTCAACATTCATCCAGGAGCAACTTCGCAAGAGTTTGGAGACTCCTTTGGAGCGGAACATTGGGGACAACAACGTGACACCTCAGACCAATGGCTACGTAATTGTTGTTATTGCCATAATAGCTGGAACTATGACCGTTATCTTGGTGATCTTTGTGACTGCTTTGGTACGCTGTCGACAGACACCTAGACACAAAGTTGTCCAGAAGAGTAAACAGAGTGGCGAGTGGGTATCACCCAACCAGGAGGGTCGGCAGATTAAAAAGAAAAAGAAGAAGAAGAAGAGGTCACCAAAAAGTTTGCTGCTGAATTTCGTAACCATTGATGAAGCCAAGACCGATGACCCTACTCACGAGCACATCAATGGCACCTTAGACCTCCCTGTTGAACTTGAGGAGCAGACAATGGGAAAGTATAACTGGGCTACCACACCAACTACCTTCAAACCCGACAGTCCTGACTTAGCCAAGCACTACAAATCTGCTTCCCCTCAGCCAACATTTCAGATCAAACCAGAGACCCCTGTGGCTCCCAAAAAGCATCATGTCATTCAGGAACTCCCGCTGGACAACACATTCGTGGTGGGCTGTGACACACTCTCCAAGTGTTCCTCGAGCAGCTCCGACCCCTACAGCGTTTCAGAGTGCAGCTGTCAAGGGGGCTTCAAAGCACCTGGACAAATCCACACCAGACAGGTAATTCACAAGTTCCTTTCTTAAACCACTTGCTGCTCCAGCTCCCATTTGTACTGTCCTTCTGATAGAAAGATGTAGAATGGAGGGTGACAGCAGCGTGTGCTGAGCTTCAACAAGGGCTCAAAGATGCATGCATGTCAGGATGCAAATGAAAATCTGAAACTTAAAAACTGGGAGGTTGTTGGTTTTATGGTTGTGTGAGCAAAAATATAATTTCACGTCTTCACTGAAGAAGACTATAGAAACAAATGCCACAATTTACCACCTGAAGGGACACTGCACATATTAAGACTGTTACAGATAGCGAGATGTTGGACGACTTTGATTATGGGATGTGTCTTCCAATCAGGTGTTTAATTCAAAAGAGTAATTATTAGAAAAACTACTTTTTGTGTGTAAAAAAAAAAAAAAATTGCTAGCTTGAGATTACAGCTATTTTTGTTCTTGACTGACATGCCAAAACCAAGCATGCTTCACAGAAAACCAAACGAGATAGGGTTGTGTTCCAAAGAACAACTGAACAGATGCACACTGCTAAAACAATTGTTTTCCACAGAAATGCTTGATAGAACTCATTAGAGCTGAAACTTGTAACATAGTATGGAAATATTATTTTTGAATAGAATTTCAAAAATTAGTCCAAAGGAAACATTATAAGTTGTCTCTGAGGAAAATTGCTGGCATTAATGAGACGATGGTTAATTTGAATACTTATATTCTAGTCTACGGATTCAGAGGAGATGTGCCAAATGCAAAATAGCTAATACATAACAGCAAGTGAGGGACATAAATGTAAATTGGGGTGGAGAGAGAGGTGGCCTTGCTGCGGCAATTGGTCTTTCTTGCAGAGTGGAAGACTGAGCTATGCGATTGTAGGTCAGAGAGATCAAGGTGAAGACGGAGCTGTGGGAACATGAGACTTAAATAGAAGCATATTCACTAATAGCTTGAAACACCATTCATTTTACCTATCAACTGCATGTTGCTAATGACCAGCCATTGAATCTGCAGTGTAGCCATTTTCTCAGGCAGGTTAGAAGGCCGAGGACTGGGGTCAGGAATTTAAGTTTAAGACTCCAGGGGCCTAAACTCAAACAAGACTGAGCATGAAGATTGTGATAGGACACTAAATAGGACACTGTCTAAATGATCAGTGACTAGCTGCTCCAAAAAAATAATAATAATAATAATTAAAAAAAAAAAAAAATTATATATATATATATATATATATATATATATATATATATATATATATATATATATATATATATATATATAAAAGCATTCATGTATTTTTTTTTTCTGTAATTTCATGTCATCCACTGTGAGCTCTTGTCCTTATTGAAGAAAATCCCCCTTTGCATATTTCTTACAAATTACAGTATATCCACTCAGATACATTGTGCGAAGGATAATTTAAGGTGACACCCACACATAGCTGATGTTCCATTTCCACCATGAGGCCTTTATTTTAAAATGCAGTTAAAAGCAACGCTCTGCCATGCTGCATTATACATAAGTGTGTTTATATAGTGAGATTATGGAATGACACATAATTCAGTTTAGATTTGTAATTCACCCTGCCATAGTTGTTGTTCTTTTGTATATTTTGAAATATGCAGCAATATTTGTTGAAAATTGTTAAACCTTGCATCAGATTCTTGAAATGATTGTGATTTAAATCCTATTCAGATGGTGACTTGTGGTGCCGGGTACTGTCAATACCATAGCTACTGCAGTAAATTCATGTGTGTGTGTGTGAGCTGGTATGTATGGAATATGAATAGATTGATATTTTATTTATTTACTTAATTACTTATTTTTATTCATTGTAAAGAAAGAGTGCATTCTTAATGAGAGTGACCAGTTCAGAAACAGCAGTTCTAAACCTACTGCAGGACAGGTTTTGACCAGATTTTTTATTTATTCTTTTTTATTTATTTATTTATTTATTTTGCAGAAATAAACAAAAAGCTTTTCAACTTTTTTCAAGATGTTGAGTTTAACATTGAATGTCTTAGTCATGTTATTTCTGTACATCTCAAAGGTATCCTGCATTTTTGACAGGTAAAGACTATTGAATTATCCTAAAGAAAGTTAGTGTTGAATCATCTGCAATTCTGAATTAAATTGCTTTTTATTTTGTATCCAACCATTCCATAATCTATGTAAAGCTAATTTTTGCTTTCATATTAGCTATTGTCTTTAATATTTCTTCTTACTTAGTCATTGTAAACCACGACCTGGATAGAGCCATTACTAACCTAATCTAGAATATCAGACCATGTCTGGACCTAATATTTGGTGAAAAATCTCTAGTGTCTCATGTTTGCTATAAAGCAGTGACACAAATGTCAGCATTATTTAACTTTAGTGACCCCATCTCGATGTCTGAGAAACATCATGTCTGAATTGGCCATGATGAATTGGTGCAAGAACATTTGTAGGGACCATTAAAGGATGCATTTCTCCCAGGAAACATTCACTGATGAAGGTCAATGGGATGCTTAGCAGGGCTGGGGATGATGTCAGCATCAAAGAAAAGCTCAAAATACAACATATTTATGGGCCATATAGATCATAATACCATCAGAGGCCCATTTTCCATTCAGAGCACCAGTGCGAACCCCTTTCCCACCCCTTCCACTCATATTTGCCTTTCTTTTATCTTTCGTCTCTCTGTTCTCAGACAGTGATTTTAGAGGTCAGTCCCTCCGGTGGTGGGGGTGTGCTTCTGTCTGAATACACACTTTAGGTGTGACAGATCAAGTAAATTCCACCGTACTTGACTGATCCCTGGCAGGGCCATGAATATGCAAGAACTCTAGTCAAACCAAATGCCATAAGGCCTCTTTATTCGGAGCAGGGGTGCATTTGAGGTCAGCAGCTTTGCTATTCTAACCTCATGTTACTTGCAAACCGGTCTCCATTTAGATTGTTATGTATATACCCTCACAGGCTTATGGGGCCTCACAGTCAAACACATTTTATTTGCATCAGGCTTCTTAGTACATTCAGCATTTCAAAACATCATGAAATATGGGAGAGGATGTCCTTGAGTCCACAGTTTGTGCTCTCACCCACCCGGGTTTCAATAATTCAAATTCTACTTCATTTTTGAATCTTGCTGGGTTTAGGGCAGATGTGTCTAGATTTACAACCAAACACATTTTTTAGAACATGGAGTGATTGAGGTCTCTTGAATTTCTCTGTCTCTATTGATTAAATCAATTTGTGTCATACCCCAGGCAATTTCTGCAACGTTTAGCCCATCAGCAATTATTGTGCATCTTGGACTTTAGTAATATATTCTGCATGTTCATTTAAAATTCTCAAGTCTTACCTATTTTTATGCTTTTTTTAACCATCTGTTTCTGCCACGGATAATTCTAAGTAAAATACAATTTTACTTTAGGTCCAGCCATATATGTATGCATGTGTGTGTGTGTGTGTGTGTGTGTGTGTGTAAGTGTATTAGTTATGAAAATGTTCACCCAGTTAACGCACCCACCCCGTCCAATATCTGTACATTATCTTACATTTAGGGATAATTCATACAAAAAATTAAGCTCTGTCATCATTTACACAAACTGTTTTGTTAATCACTGAATTTCACTGTGTGAAAATAATAATAATAATAATAATAACACTGAGATATTAATCAAATTAGTCTTTTTTATGTACTATAAATCATGTTAGGCTATTGTAGCTATCAAACAATCAAACAAAATATTTCTTTTTAAAGCTACTTTTTGTTATGTCTACTTGATACTTTTTTTAATCTAACACAATATTGGCTTTAAATTATCTTTTGGGCCTATTTTTTCAGACATATTTAATATGCAAATAATTAGATTAATAAAAAGGAACACACACACACAACACACACACACACACACACACACACACACACACACACACACACACACACACACACATATATATATATATATATATATATATATATATATATATATATATATATATATAAGGTTGAGAAATCCATGTTTGTTTGTTTTTTGCATTTCTAAGGCTGGAATTTTTTTTTTATATATATATATATATATATATATATATAAATAAACCAGAATTTATTCATATAGGTTTTATTGGCATATGTGTTCCCTAGGAAACAAACCATGACCTTGATGACATCACTGTCGTTGTTTTCTATCAGGGAAGGCTTACTATAATATCAGTTTTTTAAAAGTCACTCAATGTTAATTTAGCATTGCTGAAGATTGAATCTAGGATATAAAGAGCTTTGAAATGGTATTTTCCTCTTGCACATGCACATCAGATCAAACACATCCACAGCTGCTCACAGATATTTCAATTATGGATTTAACTGATTGAGTTATAATGAAGTAAATAAAACCTTATTACTTGAGTTTATCATATAATAAAAAAATAAAAGAAAAACTTAATTATAGTGTTGTACCACATGCAGATATCTTAAAAGGAAATTGGTTGTAGTCACAAGAGCTTCCTGTAGTCATTAAATGAATGAGTGTTGCTGTAGTGTGGTGGCTGTCACGGCGCATTTGGAGCAAAAAGCAATTTGGTTTACCTGCATGCACTGACTAGTCACTTTTCCAAGCATTCTTCAAGGTAAATCTGAAAAGATATAAAGAATATCAACCTCTCTCGCTCTGTTCCTTGAAGAATGCTGTTTCTCTCCCTCTCTCTATGTATGCATGTGAATGTATATGTCCAGAGAGAGAGGCCTTCATTATCATCATACACAGTACATACTGCAGCTTAGCAAGCCAGATGAATTTGTAACTACAATTTCCCTATATCTGTCTGTCTCTCTATATTACAGGAGACGGCACTGAAACCACCACTCTATGGCACACTCTGTGGCACAGGTACAGCTCGCTCCCACAGGATAAAAATCAATCTCTAGCTGCCATTACCTAAAGAGAGGGAGGGAGGGAGAGGAAGGCACTCACAGAAGAGGTGAAAACATGAACTGAACACATTCTCCAGCCTCAAACGAATCCTAGAGAGTAACGCCAGACTAATGTAACTGTCCGAAACTCTGCTTGGGACATGTAGGAGGTTTGAAATGCTTTGTTTTTAACCCTTTTGTCCTCATTCACCGGTTGCACCGAATAGGGCACAAGAGACACCTCCACTCTGCTTATCCAAATTGAATATGTATATGGCGAAGACCTCTGTAAAGAATGTTTATATAGATATGTATTTATGTATAGCAGCCACAGTCCTTGTCGTCTGTGTGTCTATTTATTGATTTTGTTCACTGATTTTCTTGATTGACACGTTCAACAAAGTTCGATGAAACTTTGATGTGCCTGGTGGTTGTTGTTTTTCTTTCTTTTTCATATCCTTTGCTCACCTGCTTTTACTTTTTCATTTGCTCAATCTGTGCTTGTATCCGATAGATCACGGTAGTGAGATGGAGATCTCTTTGTCACCGATTGCCACAGCACACCTCACACTGTCCCAGCGTTTGTTAACATTGAAATGCATGGCCCTCCATAGGAGGTACCAGAACTTTTTAACTCTGTCACTGATTGCCTCCAAATTTGGGAAGTGGAAGTTTCGAAAAGAGCCCTAATTCTTTGCTAGGATGCAATCATATGGGACAGTGGCCCTGCTTCTAATCAAAGAATCCCCTTGTACGCAGTAAAAAGGGACACCGGGTCTGACCTTTATATGTTGTCTGTTGGCTTTAACCAGAGCCAATATAACTTCTGAGATGTATTAACTGATTTTGAATAGAAAGTCTTCAGCAATCTTGTCATACGAGATGGCAGATTTTAGTTACATCATCTGGGTGTTTGTATATTCTGAAACTGACATGCTATGTATTCATACAACCGGAGATAGGAAAATTATATATATATATATATATAATACAAGTATATTAAAAGTAAAAAAATGCTGCAACGAGCACGAGAATACAACGTGGACTATACAGATTCCATGTCAACAGCAATAAATTTACGATAAATCGAGAACTCACCCTACATGAGCACTTTAAAGTCGTGATAATAAGCATCCCACAGCTAAAGCTCTCTTTTGTGAAACTTAACAGTCGGGTATTTCCGTCTTGAATGACTATTACATCACTTATAAATTGCTTCAATGGATAGCACTTTTGTTCAAGCAGTAATTTACTCCTTTTTAGCAAATGGACTGATTTGTAGGAATGTCTTTGGGCCCAAATGTTTGACCTCCTATTCTTGCGGCGGTATCAAATGTCTTAATGGTGTCAAGTGTAACACTCTGGAGTAGGAAACACAGAATGTCTCACACTTAAAACTGTGCACAGTGCAAGAAACAATTAGACATGCTGGACATTTGCACAGAAAAAGAATGAGAGGGGAAAAAACAAGAAGTAACAAACTTACTTTTTTTCTTTTCATGTAAGGTGTTGGTTAAATCACGTTCATTATAAATGAAGCATCCTTACATCTTTGTATTCTACATTGTTTTGCCAACATGTGAAGTCAGCTGTATATAACTGTTTTATGTATGTCTGAGCTTTGGAAGTTTATTAAAGTCTTTTGCATTGTATTGTAGATTTCCATGTGTCATTTATTGGCCAAACAATTTTATGTTCATATACTAGGGGCTCAAAAAATGGAGATGACTAGTGTTAATGCTTCTGTATTGTAGTTTTTTAATGTTATTTACTTACTTGTTCTTATATAAAACACAGAAGTCATGTTAGCCCACATGGGCTACAATTACAAAACCACGTTTTCTTTTTCTTTTTTTTTTGCCCAAGTATGCAACTTTAGAAATATACCTTTTTATATTGTGAGCATGCCCAAGAGCCAGCCATTGGTCATATGTATCTAGTTTCAAAGCAGCTGTTCCAGAAGTTCACATGAAAGAATGGATAAATTAGTGGCGCAATGGAAAACAATTTAATTGCTTATCAAAGTTACTTTAAATTGCAAGATTGGAGAGCTAATCATTTCCCTCGAGGGAAATATGTCCTTGGTGTTTAGAGAAAATGGTGCACATTCACTGTGTTGATCTTGTATCTTTTTTTCTTGATAGTGCAAATGTCAGCCTGCTATTAATATCTCAATGTAAACTCTCAGTGTGCTAAACTCTGTCTACATTCATGACAATGTTGGCATGCACTCTTCCATAAGATCTGAATGATAAGACCATCATCAAATCACATATGCTATTTCGTTAAACTCTTTTTGTTCACTCAACTTGCACAAGTGTCACCGATAAATACGAAACCATGTTTAACAATTCAATGTAAGATATGTAAAAGATAACTTCAGCAGGGTTCTGCTTCGACACTAGACAGCGCTAGCAACATCAAGGTCATGGGTTCAATTCCCAGAGAGTACATGAGCTGATTGAATGTAGCATGAATGCAATGTAAGTCACTTTGGATAATAGCGTCTGCCAAATGCATAAATGTAAACATTTTATCAGCTAAGAAAAAACAGAAAGTACAAAACAAAAAAAGACATTATGTATGGAATCTTTTGCCTTGTACAATGTCAATTATAGGCTACTGTTAAGTGGTCATTATACAAATCTGAATGCAGAACCACAATCGACCAATCGCAATCAAGTATTCCAGGGAGTCTTATTATTTGGATTTAAAGTATGGGCAAAAATCTTCCAACAGATTGGTCTCCATCTGCTGGCAAATGATGTTTCTTAAAGATATGTAATTTAGCCATTGTTATTCTTCAAATTGAGCGTGACAACTGAGGAGAGATTCTTGTGTTGGCTCTGCTTGATTTGTGGCATTGAGCTTAAATGTATTATTTGTTTGACAGCATTTAGAGGAAAGAGAATTCCCACTGAATCAAATAGAAGTGCTAGCTCCATGCAGTGGATTATGTGGCTCCATGTGATGTGCACAAAGCTGGAACACCTGCTCATTTGCTTATAATCTAATAAAGCAACTGTCAATAAGGAGACTTGTTAACTGGGTCTGTAAAGTTATGGCCTTAATAATGGAGATGCCTCAGGGATTGACCGCATTAGCCTAGAACAACCTTCAACATATTAAAGGTGCAGTTCACCCAAAAACTGAAAATCATTAACACACAAAATGAGGTAACGTTCATTTACACTATACTGTTTAAAAGTTTGGGGTCAGTACCAAAGATTTCTATTTCAAACAAATGCTGTTCTTTTCATTTTTGTATTCATCAAAGAAAGAATCCTGATAAAAATGTATCTTGGTTACAAAAAAACAATATAATGTTTACAAAATTGATAATACTAATAAATGTTTCTTGAGCAGCAAATCAGCATATTAGAATTATTTCTGAAGAATAATGTGACACTGGAGTAATGATGCTGAAAATTCAGCTTTGACATAATAATAGAATAACTTACATTTTTAAATATATTAAAATAGTAATAATTTAATAATTAATAATTAATTAATTAATTAACATATTTTACTGTTTTTTTATGTAATAGATGCAGTTGCTTTTTTAATATCATGAAAGTGTAACTTTTTAATTGTCTCATTTGTTTGCACTTTACCTTTACATCTGACCTTCCACAGTGTTTTTTGGTCTTCGTTTCCAGTGAGTGTTGATGGGAAAGAACAAATGCATAAATACATCAATTCTATCTAAAAAATAACTAAAGAGCTTCAATTAATTTTGATTATTTTAAGGAAACTTGATGATATGAAACAAACTGCACTGCCAGTCACAGCACAATGAAAGTGATACCAGTGAGGAATTGCATTACTTGAGTCTGAATTCCTGTGAAAGTACCTCTCCAGCAGGTGCTGACTATGAAAGTAATGCACCATACTAGAGCTCATGAATTAATAAATCGCCTGGACTTTAGAATGACAAAATGTATCTCGAGGAGGACAGACTAGGATCAGATTGCTGAGGAAAGTGCAACAAAACATATGTCTTGAGATCGTATTTATAATTCATATCGATCATATCCTGTGTCCTCAGTTTTACATCACACACAGAGAGGGGCAGAATGGGGCCGGGGTTTGAGGGTACAGGAGAGTCGTCCGTCGTTATAAATGATCATTTACACCAGGGAATTACTGCAGACTGAGAATATTGTGTCCAAGTCCCAAAGGGTTTGCTGATTATCTCTATGTAGTGCTATTTGTGCATTTTTGTACAGCAGGGTAGGAAACAGGAAGATGGTCTCTGTTATTTGCTCTCAAGGCAGTGCTGCGTGCTACTGCTGCCAAATCTCTGCCAAACTGAATAATTCAATCATGCTATCCTTTCTGCACTTCTACATTTGTGTGTTCAAGTATCGGTGTCTCAAAGACACTGGTTGTCGCTGTGGCTTGTTAAAATGTGCCCACTGGTTAAAAGTACAATGGTATAAATATTCACAAGCCACACAGTGCTGACTGTTTTTAGCCTGCATGGATTTGCATACAATTGCTCTGAGATGGCTGATATTAATGCTATTGATTAAGGATGCGAATTGTGATTCTGTGTGTATGCAGACATTTCTTTGAATATAGAACTGAACAGCGTGTTTTGTTGACTACAAACTCTGTTTCTAACATTCAAATGCAGGAGAGATTGTCCTAAATGGGTCTCTGCAGCCATATAGCTTTTTGTTGGTTTTCGGGGACTTAAGAATTGCTTTTAAACATGATTGTCGTTCTTGTTTGTTTTGGATTGCCAGGTTGTATAGGCTTATTATTCTTAAGGGAAAATGTAAAAAAAAAAAAAAAAAAAAAGCTTCAAAATGAATACACTGCTGTCTGATTAAATGCTCGAAATTCAATTGAAGAGCGTTGTTATACACTAATCTTCTGGAGGATGCTGTCTTAGAAATACATTCTTTTAAAACAAGGGATCAGAATTCAATTTCCAGGGCTTGTTTTTCATTTTGTCTGCATAGTCATTCTAGCAAGGTAACGTTTGTGTGTCACATCTTTGCACTGCTCTGCAACGTATTGTTCACAGCCAAAATCAATATTGTCATCATTTACATACCTCCATGTCTTTCCAAACCTGTATGACGTGCTTTCTTTCTTTAAAGCATTGAAGCTATTTTGAGATAATTTGTCAATGGAGGTCAAAGGTCACCGAGTGGTTCTGGTTTGGTTACCAACATTCTTCAAAATATTTTCATTTGTGTTTTGCAGAAGATGGAATGTAATACAGCTTTGGAACAACATTAGGTTAAGAATAAATAAATAAATGTCACTCAAAACTCTTATGATTTACTTTCAACACAAAAGGGTACATTTGTTTTCTTTATTTTCTATTATTAAAACTCTTTTAGTGTATAACAATCTTAAAAACTAAATGTTTTACAAAACGCTCTCAGACGCCCTTCCATTGTACACATAGTATTTTCCTTTTCGTACTCTAATAATCCTTGTAAAACAAACGTCAAACAAATCGCTTCTTACAGTGAATGGAAAAGTGCAGCATGTACAGTCTTCGGAAGCTCTCTCTTTTTATATTATATTGTTCAAATGAAGTCAGATTGGTTTGGAACAACAAGAGGTTGTCAACATTTATGGGTCAACTACCCCTGTTAATTTTCCTTAGAAAGCACTGCTTCTATCTGCAGAGTTTATTGTGTCTAGGAAATGGTGTCATGTGGAAGTGTGTTGCAGGACATTTGAACGAGCTCTTTTCTAAGTGAGTAAGCAGAAGATCGGGTTGGGAGGCGTTGATTTACAGACATTGTTCAGATCCACTGTAATCCAGGTAATCCAGCACAGATTTCTTGATTTGCGCTCGCAAAAGAGATTGAAGGAAGATAAGAACCCAGCCTCTTCTTAGAATAGTTGGTAATCTGGTTTAGACAGAGGACTCAGGGGTATTTACCCAGCCTTAACATTTGCTGAAGCAGATGGTAAGAAGGAGGGGTTGGAGCCACCAAACTTGCTCATCCATCTACAGGACAAAAAATAAGGGGAAAAAGAACAGTGGATGATAATCAATGCTGTTTATTTTGCTGCTTGACTCCTTAAGCACTGTCAGACAGATTATAGGCTTTCCTGGGGATAATCGGAGACAGCAGACAATTGCCTTTTTCCAACCTGAAAGTATCCCCTGTGACGGCGTAAAGAAGGCGGTTTAGGGTGGATGCCGACTCTTAATTCCTGATTAGTCCTGTTCCAAATCTTGCTAAAATTAACTGGGCAGGGTGCTAATCACTGAGCCTTAGACACTCTCCGCTTCACTGTTGACGCTGAGTTCACGCTACATAGCTGACACGGAGTAGACGTCTCTGGAGTGAGACCCAATTAGACCAGGCTTTTGAACCCTGCTCCGAACAATATCTGACCACACAATGGACAAGCGTTTTTTTCCCGAGCTGTTTGTTGACTTGACTTTGTTGACTTTATAATAGCCCTTCAAAAGAGCTGTCCCTCAACACAGCTTGCGTTTTTTGCGCTGAACAGAAAGCCGTCGCTCCCTAAGCCTGGTCTGAATAGGCTCTTATGAATAGCTTTCCGGATATTTGGAAAGAAATAAAAGTAATACTGACAAACAAGAGAGTTCAGAAGTTTGGGGTCTGAATATTTTGAATATGCTGAATATTTTTAATCCAAGGCTGCTTCTTATCACTCAAAATTGGGAGATTTATAGAGAAGATTCATGGAGAACTTTATTTTACAGTACGTGTACTTACATGTATTTATAGTGTACTTACAGTGTATTTATCTAAGAAAGTTCTGGTAATACAAGGTAACTACATGGGGTAGGGTTAGGTTTAGGGGTAGGTTTAGGGTTAGTACCTAGTTATTACATAGTTATTGTAATTACTATAATAAGTACATAGTATGTACATGAACAAGACTGTAAAATAAAGTGCTACCGAAGTAAATTCTGTCAACACCACTACGTCTAAACCTTAGTTTATGCATCCCTGCTTTTTAGTTACCTCACCATCAAGGGATGGACTGCAAGCACAGACGGGACATATTTGTCTAATTAGTCCGCAGAAGACTCATTAGCGCTCGTAACGACAAGAGTGGATGACATCTGGACGTCACGTAGCCAGGAGACCATATAATGCACTTTTAAAGGTTTACCGGTGCTGGGGGGGGGGGGGGGGGGGTGTTAACAGAATAGAACAACATTGTATAATGTGGTCAAATGGTGCAAAATGGAATTGAATTCAATTAGCCGTCCTTTTTAATTGGACAAAAATGTGTGATCAGGGGCCAGACTGAATGACCGGTGCGCTTTATTTAATATGCATCTCCAGCAGGTGGCCAGACGTGTTCAGAGGACAGTAAACAAGAGCAGACTGACTGCTAAGTATCCAGGAGGCAACAAAATTATGCAAGCTTGTATTGACAATCTTCCAGTGTTAACCTGCTGCCACAGGTTATTAACAAATGTCAATATCAGGGCAGAAAGCTTGCTATTTTTAAGTTGGTTATTCATTGTATGGTTCATCACACATTTATGACATCCAAACTTTGTGTTGCTTCATGCAAAATCCGGATCTGGAATGTCAGCTCAGAATTCCACTGCAAAACAGGCAAAACAAGATTTCATTATAGGATAGTGTGTGTGCCATTATGCATTCATTATATTAAATTTGCCTGCAGGCAGTTGAATGTAAGAGAAGTGGGCCTGCTGTTCAGGGGAACGCGAGCAGGAGCTGGAAACATACTGTTCGTACAGATTGTCGGCCCCAGAGATCTGCCCTGTAGACCCGGCATGCCTTCAGATGCCTGCCGCTTGCCTAGTAAGCACTTTGAAAGCTACTGCATTGTTTAATACCTTGCTGTACTCTGTGCTTCACTCCATCTAACAGTAGTGGCTTTTGTCACACATGATGGGTGCTTGAAAAATGTGATACATTTTCTAAATAAATGGGACAAAGAGCCGCTAAAAGATAAATGGCTTTCCTCGGCTGCAGTCTTGCGCTTCTTTATGAAATATTTTTTTAAAACTGGTTTCCATTGCTAAAATGAAACAAATTCTGTTTCAAACCAAGCACAAGCACTTCTCTAAATGCACCAAAAGCGCTCCATTCAAAGTGTTTGAGATTTTAATATTTGAACAGGCTTGGATCGTAGTTCAAACCTTTAACAAAAAACTAAATCATAAGACCAGACCAAAGTACCCCTGTTTTTCAAAGCTCATTGATGTTTTGAGATCACATAAAGGCATAAATACCTCATATGGTCATTGCTGTTTCAAATGTCGTATTTTTTGTTTTATTGTTTGATCGCTAGATAAAAAGACAGTAGTATTCTCTTTTGTGAGCCATGCACTTTCATATTGCTTTTTTTTCTTTCTTTTTTATTATCTTGCCATATTTAAATGCAAATGGGGTTTGGCTGTTCTGCAGTCTGTCTGCATGCGGCGAAGCCATCGGAGTGCTATGGATGGTGGGCATGATAAATCTTTATAAGCAGAAACCAAGCACATGGACAGATAATGTTATTCCTCCCCCAAAACTTTGAGCCACTGTCCCTTAAAATGAACAGCTGAGCTCATGCAATTAAGCGTAACGTGTTAAAACGCTCTGAAACAAATGACGGGAGTCATAACTGATTCATTAGCTTGAGTATGTGAAGTCTACCTTTGATAGATCAGTTAAACAGATTATTGCATGTGATTTCTGCCAACACCATAGTTATTTGTGATGTTTTTTGGCTCGGTAGATCACACAAGATGAAATGTATTCACCTCAGCCTTCACCAGAGCAGATCGTCATTTTGCTGCAGTCACACATAGTTTGAAGTCTGACTAAAGTGCTGTCAAGCTTTAAGTGCAGAGTGTTTGCTTTGCTTGTTTCGTGTTTGTTTGCATGGCAGGGACCTCCGGTATAAAGACACATTGGTGACACAACAAAGCCGTTGTACTGAGTGATATTGAAATCAATGAGGGATGTTCATGCCATCACTTGCAGTCTTTCTTTAGCACGTGTTGCACTCCAATGAGGGAGTCAATCTGTACTAATTAAACATAGGCGAGAGTGCCTGCGGACTGGCAGCTCTGTCTAACTTCATTTACAGCCTGATAGCTCTAAATCAAGATTACAAAGAGTTTACAGAAGCACAGCCCCAGTATTTACAGGAGCTAGTTCAGGTCTGTGCCATAGGATAGTATTTGTCCATAAAGTGTGCTGTACATGAATGGTTTTGATAGACAATAGAGCTTATAATGTGTACATCAACATAATGATACTATCTAAAATAGCTTTTTTATATATATTTAAGTTTTTAGAGAAAAAGCATTAAATTTTATATATACATACATATATATATATATATATATATATATATATATATATATATATATATATATATATATATATATATATATATATATATATATATATATATTATACTCAATTGTGCATGCATTTTAAATGTATCTCTAAATTAAATATGTAAGTTTATATACATTATATTATTATATTTATATAATATAAATTAAATGTTGATAGGAATAATACAACTAAAAATATATATTTGTATAATTTGTATTATAGTTAACTGAAACTAAAACTAACATTAAAACTGTGAAGAAGAAAAAAGTAGCAAAATAAAATAAACGTTATGACTGATAACTGAAATAAAATAAAATAAATGTCACACATTTTGTTTCAGCTATTTGCCAAGGCAACATTTAAATTATTATACATTTAAATAATTGAATAGATTAAATATATACTTTGTATGTTCCATTAATTTATTTATATTATAATTTATTTATTTTATAAATCCAATAAATTCAACTAATGAATTTGAAATTCCATGTAACCCAATGTGCAATGTATTACTTTGTAAACTTTATTTTAGGATTATTTAAGGTTTATAATTTAGATGCTGTCAATTTGTGCATATTTCAAGTATAAATAGATGTGCCTGATCCACACTTTACATATGAATACTAAAGAGATTACATTGGCTGTAACGCTTACCCATTTGAAACACAAAGAAATAATACCACTGAAAGAACATCTAATCTATTCTATATAATGTAATACGTTTATTGCATGCATAACGTCAATAGCAGACAGAGTGTCTAGCCATAATAGCAAACCGTAATGCCCAATATGGCTAATATAGTCTATTTTCCAGACACTAGTTTTGATGTTGGTTCAGTGGTGATGCTGTTTGATGGGTTGTAAATCTGCTTTGTGTTGAGGCACCACCGAGCAGACCAGGACACATTCCTTACGGCTAATTCACTTCATAGATTAGCACGTACAGTGAATACGTGTTCAGCCCAGGGAGATGGACAACACTTGAGCGCATTGTGAGAACAGAGCTCATTTGATTGTGTGGATGATTGGGTTCTCCTGCTGGGGATAATGACTGTGCCCTCCTTTGACTTTGAGGCAGTGACCTGAAATAAGGCCCACAATTGAAACCGGAGTGTGTGTGATTAAGGTCACCCAGACATACCACATTTTCTTGACCCCCTGCTCACATCGACCACAGCTTGAATTCTTCGGGGAGTCTTTTGTAGTTCTCGTCGCAATGCTAACATCGGACCTCGGGTGAACGGCGGGGATGAGGCGATGCCCAGGTACTCCAACCATCCTGTAGCAGTTTCTTTTCTTTTTAGCCTGTTATCTGTTGTCTGACAGCTTGATAACACTCGCAGGGGAATTATTAAAGCATATTCAGCTTGCTAACTTACCAAGGACAAGCATTCATTCCTGACCACAGTGCTAAAACCGGCATGTCGAGTAATTAGTAAGATGGCTACTCATGAAAAAAGACACTGGGCTGGAGCTCATGCTGAATGTTCCCAGCTGAATATGGCCTGTAATGTGAGATTTATGAGTTTCAACACAAAGTTTACTCTCAATTCATCTCCTTGCTGTGCCCTATTGGGGCGTCAAAGTCAGCCTTTTTTTTTTCACTTTAAAGTGTCCTGGCGATGCTGACCAATATTGTGTGATGGCGTGTTGTAGAATAACAGATGACCCTTGCACTTTTCACCACAATGTAGGACAATTTAGAGACAGTTACTCGCTTATGGATGAACAGCAATTCCTAGGAAGGTAGTTCAAGTTATTGTGGAAATACTGAGTCTACTGTAACCTACTTTAGAATATTTCCCCATGCCGTATGATTTTATTCACTTAAGACCCGAACTATGATAAATAATTAAGCATAATATGTCATTTTCTCAAGTTTTCATATGATTTTAAATTAAGAAGTATTACGTATGTTGTGCATTAGCCATACTTCGATGGAAAATTGAAACAGCATCTAAGCTAGAAATATGAGGACTTCAGCTCCAGCTGGGTTTCTAGAACTAAAGTAGAATCTAATTATTGATTTTCAGCCGTCAGATGATTGGAGGATATAACTTTTTTTGTAAGGTTTATATAAAACGTTGATCAAAGGTAAATTATGTATAATACAAGAATGAATGGGCAACAGAAATTATTTGAAAGGAATTGTGTGGGTTATTTTTCTGCAATCACAATTATATGAATGGAGTAAACCTGTAAATGCAATTGGATATTGTAAACTAAGTGCCTTCAAAACCAGCTGTCCTTGACTGCTTAAGTCTAAAGAGAAGACATGAAAGGCAGAGCAAGTCAAAACACACATTTCCCGCAAAGTGAGGGATCCTGCCTCTTATCTATTTGATTTTGCACTTGGGGAATTTCTCTTCATCTTATGCTTCAAACTTCAAGTGCCAAATTAATTTGCATGCACTTGAGGCTTGGAAAGTTAAAACAAAGACGTGTGGCTGGACTTGGTTCAGACACAGAAGCTGTGGGAAAGGCAGTGCGGAGGGAGGGGAATCTGGAGGGGGGAGGGGTTCTGAAGGCAGCGAATCACATGAGGAGGATCATTTAATCTGACTCAGTCTTTCTGTCACTTCATATAAACTGGTTAGTTGGCTAGGCCTCCTGAAATGAATTAAAACGCATGAATAATGAAACATTTCTGGCTGTGAAAGGAGCCGTGCATTCTGCAACTTCAAAGCTGGACAAAGCAGCTTTTATAATCAACCATTTGCTCTTTTAGTCTTATATTAATGCTCGTGTTTGACATAACAGAATGGAAATGTAATTAGGTTACCAGAAGTGAAACTATTTCCTTAATCAACCAGCGAGCAAGTGCACTTGTAATGCTAACAGTCGTCATGTGCAGCTGTTGCCACCATTAAACTTGTAGAAAAACAGAATTTAGCATTCAGTTTGAATCAAGATGCTTTGAACTCAAAAACTGTTTGCTTGCAGCATCTGGTCATGTGATTTTAAGTAACTTTGACATGAGGTATCTAACATCAATGCCAAAAGTACACTTTTATGCTTTGGAAAAAGTCCAAACTAAAAAAAAAAAAAACTACTATCCCCTAAACAGCAACATACTTTTAAAGTTTTAGTGTTGTCAAGGTTAAGCTGCCTGCTGTGGACTGCTGTCTTTCTATCATTGTTTACTGCTAGAGATAAACGTGATATTCCTTTTAATGTTAAGCTCTTACAGAGAAGCAATATGCACATAAAACTTTGACTCATGTCTTTACTTTAACCCCAATCTGATGGTGGCAGTGTACCTTAATATATTGGTGCCACATTGTGAAGAATGGAGGAATGATAATGCTTTGTGATCTGCAATCCAGTCAGAGATCAATGCTCCGGCAAATAAAGCATGAGGCCAGCAAAGCCAGAGAATTTATAAGCAGCTGAAAGTATTGCAAATCAAACCTCAGAGGCATAAAACCAAAGGTGAACAAGCTCCTGGCAGTGAAGTCCTACTTAACGGAATAGTTTATTCACCCTCATTTTGTTCCAATTCCACATGACTTTATCTCTCCTGCAGAAGAACAAAGTGTTTTTTTTTGTTTTTTTTTAAGTGAATGACACCTGGGACTATGACGTTCCAAAATCAGTTTTGTCATGTAAAATGTTGCAAAAATGCAAAAAAAAAAAACAATGTCATAGAAGAGATTACAGTAGATGAGTAATATTGGTTTAAAAAAAATGTAAAAGGTATATTAGCTGATTTGTTAGAATGGTTAGATGTCTGGTTTTTGTCTTTTCTCTAATCTGATCAAACCAAACCAAAAGAGCATGATTAAATTCACCCTCTTTTACAAAAAAGCCAGTCTAAAGGAAAAGCCTATTGCTCTGAACAAAGCTGTTTGAACAAAACAGAGGCAGCATGCACTTTTGTTGGATCCAGGACAAGATTAATACAATCATGTTTTAATCACTGACCCGGCTGATTCTAGAGGCACCCCGTCCCTTTCAGTGACTCCGGACTTGAATGAAGCCAATTTATCTCCACCAAACTCTGTGAAATCAATGTGTGGTGAGCATATTAAAAGGAAAATAATGACTGGCATCAAAATCTGTGATCACTTGTTTGGCAACTCAATATTAAAACGATAATTACTGGACATGTTGGTCTCTTTACAGCTTGCATAATAAACACATAATTAAGTGTTGAGTTAATGAGTTCTCTTAAAGTATGGATGGCAATCCTAATGTGCCCAACAGTCGAGACTTTGCTGAATTGCCTTGATGAAACACAAAGCCGAAGCCAATTCAGCTCATTGCCATTTGATAGAAGATGAGTCACTTCCATTCAAACAAACCACACACCAGTTTAACAGTCTTTCTGTTGTTGTTATGAAACCCCAATTAAACCACAATAATAGAAATAATAATAATAAAACAAAAAATACTTTTTCTTACTGTTATTTGAAGGTCGTATTAAAACTGAAAGTTTTACACTGCCTTCATCAGTTGTTTTTATGACTTTAATTGGATTTTATATAAAGATGTTATTATTTTACCCTTATCCAAAACTCAGATGTTCAGTAATAAACTATAAAATATCAGTACATTTAAACTAGAACAATATAAACAAAAAGTGAAATGTGAAATTCATCAACCACTCCGCTATTTATTTTGTGTATCTATCTATCTATCCATCCTTCCTTCCTTCCTTCCTTCCTTCCTTCCTTCCTTCCTTCCTTCCTTCCTTCCTTCCTTCCTTCCTTCCAACCATCCATCCATCCATCCATACATCCATCCATACATCCATCTTTCATTCCATTCCATTCCATTCCATATTCCAGACAATTATCTGTACATGATATATATATAGCCTGTTGGACAATTCAATTTGAGAAACATGAGTTCAAGAGAAAAGTATGTTTTATAGGAGTTTTTTTTATTTATTTAATTATTATTATTATTATTCCATTGCCCCTTAGCTTGACGCACAGTATTTCCATGTAAATATTGTTTATTAGGTGTTGTTTGTCAGAGAATGTAAGGCCAGGGCAATGTTTTTCTGTCACAGATTTCCACCCATCCATGAATATCTGATGCATCAATTTGTGTTTAAAGAGACATACAATGTTGAGGAGAAAAGAGCATAATTTGACGGGGGTAATCCTTTGTAAGACTCACCCTGAAGTTGCCTGCGGGAGAATAGAACAAGAGAGCAGATTCTCACTTCTGGCTGAATTCACAACTGTTATCTGGTTTCCCTTGTTCCCTTGTTTAGTGATATTGCATTCTGCTCTTTGATATTCTGGTTAATCCTTCAAGTAAAAAGATTTAACTTGAGATTATGCTGTTTCTATGAACGCTGGCTCTTGCTCGCTCTCGCGTGTCTGAGCGAATGCTCCTGAGGCGATGTCATAATTCGAATCCTACAGAGAGACAGCGGAAGAGGAAGCAACGGGTTTCCCATTGGTGCCCTCGTTCACATCTACATCATCTATGGTGCCTAAATCTGTATATGACCTTAAATGAACGCAGTTTAAATACATTTTAAATCTCAATTTAACAAATTGCTTGATGGCTGAGAAGGATTGTGAAGTTATTTTATGTCATTTTGACATGTCACTCTCATTTTTTCCCCCCAATTTCTTTAGAGAACAGTAAAGTGCTTGGCTCGTGATAAGAGTTGGGACTGATAACCACTTATAACAGTCACCAGCTTGATGTTAGATTAGACACTTCAACTCCCCGCTTCATTTTAACTCTCTAAAGCACGTAGTGCCACTGTTCACAAACTAACCCACTCTATCATTGCCATTTCATTACTTCATAATGCACAACAAGACCCTCAAACACGTTTTACATTGTTTTCTAACAGTGAAGAAGCAGAAGCCTTTATAAATATATAATTTATTACAATAACAGTTTTTACCAACTGCTTACACACACAATCTTTTCATGTCACACGATTTTTGAAACCTCTCACTCAAAGTGCAAAACTACATGTCAAATCTTCAAAACCAGAAGCTATTTCTCAGCCTTTGACTCAGTTTTCAATTGCATAAAACACTTTTTTCAAAACACCACACACAATTCTCTACCTAAAACTCAAAGATCTATCAGGAAGTGACTTGTTTTCCTTTTCCAAACACAGCCAATCAAAGTGCTACACTTATTCACCAGGTCACATAGACACAGTCCTCACATGTGCAAACACTAATTGCTTAACTGATCACTATCCAATCACTGCTTTACTTTACAGTAGTATAGATAGGCCTATAAATAGGTCAGAGGTCAGATTACCTGTCAGATTACCAGTAATGTTTGCCTAATAAATATTTTCTGTTTCTACATTGCGTTGGCGTTTCCGGTGTACTTGTTACCTGTCTCAGCAGATTCATTTCACTGTAGAACATTGTATTGAAATGTACGTAGATATAAGCCTATAAAAGACCAAAGAGCTTTAGATTTATAACAGGAGTGTTTACATGTTATATTCAAAAAGTAATTGTTATGAAATAAGTGTTTGCCATTTGTTGCAAATGCTTAATTCTGACATGTGTTTATGGCATTTTGAATGCAGTGTTGCATTTTGAAGGAGATGTGAGGCATTTTGTGTGTGCAGTTCTAAGAATTGTGTGTAGAGTTTTGAAAAAAGGAGACTTCGTTTTGAAACTGTAAGACGTGCTATTTTAAGTAAGAAAAAAACAACTTTTTGGTCAGGATTTGTGGATGCAACACAAAACGTATATAAAATAAAAAAAATAATCCTTGCTGAATAAAAAACATTTTTAAACAAACAAATAAATTGATAAATATTCACAAATTGTTCACAAATTGGAATATTTTGTGGTATTTTTTTTTTTTTTTTTATAACATCACATTCAATACAGACTGCAAACTCACATATTATCAAGTAAAATATGATTTATTTCACCATGGCACTGAAGATTAAAGTAAAGTGGTGCAGGAAATGCTGAGACATGAGAATAGTCAGAGACAATACAGCAGACGGGACATTCTGCAAAATTAATGGGAGAAATGATATGAGGTGACACAGTATGTAGGTTTGGAAGAGGTGAAAAGGTCAAAAAAAGTCCTTTATTTGTGTATTTATTTTGATTTTGAAGCATCATCTTTATAAACACTTCTGTCAATTTTAAAAAATAGCTGCAAAGGGTGTTACCAAAATGACCAGTAAGTAGATTGACTTGCCTTAAAGGGGCTTTGGTATGAAATTATCATATTAAATTACAGAGTCAGGTTTTTCTTCTTCTGTAACAAATTGAATGCTGCATATTTCGCTCACATAATAGCCCGAGGGCCTCTCATTTAGCAGCTTGCAAACCAATGTGCTAAGGTCTATCAGGTCTGCTATTCTAACGGCTTCTCTTTTCTTGCCCTGAATATGAACTCCTGCCTTACTCATTGTGATTCACTTCTCATGGCCTGTTGTCAGTGGCTCCGCTGAAGTCTAAACGGCTGAAAAGCGCCTGTGAGTCTTTTGATACCTGTTCATTTGATTGGCCAGATTTTGAGTTGGTGTTTTGGTCATAGTCTTAGCCCTCTACTGTTAAATCGTTAATGCTTTTCAAATAACAACAGTTGCGGGACACTTGATTGGCTGTAGTGTGTATGTGTTGGCACATGGGGTGGTTGCCTAGTAACATCATCTGTCTGCATGCAAGGTCTTTGCATTGTGTTAGGAATTCTTTAAAGGTAACATGTTCCCAAGGAAATCAATTGAGACGATCAAAAATACTTTTTCTTTTCTTTTTTCGATGGAGGTTCTTGAGCGCTGTCACGGGTTATTATTGTCTGATGTTTAGCGGTTTGAAGAGCATCTCGATATATTAGTGGCACCTAATTGCATTACCTGTGGGGAGACGGATGGCGCCAGCTAAAATGGTTGGCTGTGGCTCAAGCTGTGTTGAAGGCAAGTGCATCTTTACAGCTTTTACATCCATTTCCAGCTGGGATCTTTTATTGACAACTAAGTGATTTTTTTCTCTTTTTTTTAATCCCTCATGCTTCATCTTAGCTATTTTGCCAGTCTAGTTGCAGTAGGCATTCTCATTACCTGAGTAATAATACAATGAAAAAAAAAAAATTCTGTTCTTTATGTGACTGGTACACTAGATATGTGTGACTATATTTTCACTGGGAATAAAAAGATGGCATCACCTAATAACCAGTTTTTGCATATTGTTGTTGAAGTACACAACACTGATGGGGTATTTTGTAACTGTGATAATAACCAGGTCAACTTTAGCACAGCAACAGTATTTCTAAAAATACTCCAGATCTGTTTGGTGACCTGTTGGTCATTGAAACCCTTAAATTGACCGACTTCCTCTTCTAGATGAAGTATTTGTTTATTCTTTCTTTTATTTATTTATTCATTAACATTTTGGCCCTAGCCTGACCTGACCAGAACTGAATAAAGATGCACAATCCCACCTACGCAATTAGTTATATTATACACTAAATGCATACGGTAAAGACTTTTTTTTTTTTGCATTTTTTTATTACATATATGATATAATATATATATATATATATATATATATATATATATATATATATATATATATATATATATATATATATGTGTGTGTGTGTGTGTGTGTGTGTGTGTGTGTGTGTGTGTGTGTGTGTGTGTGATGTGCATCTAAAAGTGGCTTATTACTAAGGTTGCATGTTAAGATGATGATTTAACAAAAAAAAAAAAAAAAGACATTTTTGTAGTTTATTCTAAAGCCAATTACTTATAAAGGCAATTACTGGAAATTAGGATAATGTGCAAAACAGCAGCGGCAATTATAGTCTAACAACTTGACATTCTAGCCAATATTTTCATGTTTCTGATGAAACCTTGTTCTGTCCTTGTCTCTAAACAGAACCAAAAATATCTCCTAACAATCCTTACAAACATTTTAATTGGGGGTTAACGACAAGGGGAAGTATTTTATTTTATTTCTTTTTTTTTCACAGGCAAAAGCACTAGCACATTTCAGGTGTTCGTCGTGAAGTGAGAAAAGTAATGTTTCAAGTTTAAGCAGGTCTTTTGGGAGCCTTACCTATCGGGACCGTTAATCTTACGCCATACAGCTGTTTCATTATAATACATAATGCATCAAGTGCAGTTATCGCATGGCATTGATCAACACTTGAATAAATTGAGTTGGAATTCTATTAACATAACCAGTTAAGCATAAAGTAAGATGAATATTTAACAATAGTGCAATATTGCATGCGTAAACCCCTTTGCTTCTTTAAGTGGTATTTAAACGACTCTAACAGACTATATGCGTCTGAATAGTACGCATTCCTTATTATCGCATAATAAACATTCAGGCGATATTATCTTGGATCTCCTCCACAGACATAAGTGCTTCTTTTATATGGAATCATTAAATGAACCCTGATCAAAAGAACCACCAACATCATGTAGAGTCTAGATATCTAGTTATTTCCGGCCCATTTTACGGCGTGTTTTACAAATTTGTTGCAATGAAATGTTTGGTGCGATGAAATCTACTCGGCGGCTCCTTGTTTGTGGCGCCTGTCTCGGTTTGCTCTTTGTCTGTGGGCTACAGCCTGACTCCCTGCCTCTCCCCAGTGGCCTCCTGGCTCTCTCCTCTCCTTTCCACACCACAATGCATTTGCATGTACTCTCATTTAAAGCAATTAGGCCCTAACCTGTCAGCCTGACCGGTGGCCTCCATCTCACTAAATGCACCTTTAATGTTTGTGTCTGAGTTTAGTCTTTGTGGGCCTGAGTTGACAAAGCATTGCATTTCTGTATTGTGAATAATTAGGCCAATTATTTCGAGCGGATAGCGATTAAACATATGCGTTTTTCCGATTCAATCCGGCAGGGGTGTGTCACTCCGTTCCACCCGGGCCGCTCGCTGACCCAAATTAAGGCAGAAATCCCTCCCCCTGCTCCCCATCAACTTCCACAGCAATGGCAGGAGAGTCAGCTAGAGTACACTGCCTTAATAAAACAGTAATGATAATGACTATTGGTACTGCTGCGCTCGGCTCTAAGACATCAGGCTGACGGAGTCTTGTTTTATAGGACAGCTAGTAGCGGCCGACAGCCTGATTTATCCAGAGTTCATTTAAACCTCTATTTAGCAGATAACACTAATTTCTTTAGTGTTATGGGGTTTCCGCTGATTGTTTTTTGTGTGCGTGAGGTGGTTTTGTGGGTGCAGAGTTGAGACAGGTTGAAAACGATTAGGTTAAGCAGCATTAGTTTGTTTAAAGATTCTTAGGTCTACTGAATTATTATTATTGCTGTTGGTCACACATCATTTTATGAACACAATGCTTTCCTAGATTAAGCCATGTCATCTTTTACAAAAAAACACAGTGTGGATAATCTTCTCAGCTTGTCGTAGTCACTTGTAAGCGCACATCGAAAACGCTCGATTCTTTGATGCGTTACATCCCCGTGCCCTGCTAGGGTCATCGAGAGCTTTGAGCAAACCATCTGTCAAGAAACGTGTCAGGAGCTGACCCAAATTCTGCCTAAGTCAATGCAGGTCTTTGTTGGCGTATCGAGCTTCCTTACGGACAAAGCGCAGTTGTTTTCAGACTGACCCCCATTTTCTGACTCCATGCAAATGGGAAGGCAAAATGCAGTCATGTTAGAAATATTGACAATGTATTTGCCTCTAACGTTAATCATGGCTCACAAGTGAGCCTCTATGTGATGTTTAATATTATGGCTATCCATTGGCATCGGTCTGCACTCCAGAGTTGGGGAGTTGATAAGATATTACATGCCATGTTTTAAAGGGACTCCCACGCAGCACTGCGAGGCAACTAATGCTGCCTCTCACAGCAACAGAGAAAGCAGGAGAGCGAGCTATCAAATGTGACTGTCAGTCAGACTCTAGGGAGCCACTTCCCCATTGATGACCATGAAAAGGTTGCCACTACAGTGTTTATTAGCAAGTAAAAAAAGCATCTGTTTTTACATTTTTCACTTCATGTCATCCTTTTGCCTCCTCACTGCAGGCTAAACGCAAATCTAAATGTGCTAAGCTCCTTTAGCATGGAGAGAATAAAGAGAGAAATCGATGCTTTGTGTATCGCCATCTTTATATTCTTTCGAGGTGGGGTGGGTTCTTCTGTTGGGAAAGCTCCTTTTGAATCTACTTTTTCAAACACATGAGGCATTGAAGCTTTTAAGTGCACAGACGCTTTGAAACAGTGAGTTCTGCCTTTTTCTGATGTGCTATGTGGGCGATACAAATGCAGACTCATTTATTAGACGGCTGTAATTAATGTGTTTGTTGAGTCCACTCAAAAAAATTATAAGAATGCCTTCAAGGGCACAATAACTGGATTGTTTGCTTTATTTGTGGAAATATGTTGTCTCCCGTGTGTTAAATAAATCACTGAGCAAATGATATTGGGCGTTGTGGGAGTGTGATTAGGAGACAGGGGCAGAGTTTGTGTCATCTTAGTTAGATCAGGCCCATTTACACACAACTGTTTGTCATGTGGCAGGTGCGGGATCTTCTCAAATAAGACGTAATGAGGACATGTAAAAACAAAGT